>NC_045545.1:91699053-91756553 GCF_009769535.1 Thamnophis elegans | reverse complement strand
CTTAAGATGGGAACTATCAAGAAAGAAACGGAAGGTTTAATATTGGCGGCTCAAGAACAAGCACTACAAACTAATGCCATGAAAGCAAAGATACAAAACTCCACTGAGAAACCAAATTGCCGACTTTGCAGTAACAAAGTCGAAACTGTTTCACATTTAATATATGAATGCAGCAAAATTGCACAAACTGATTACAAAGCTAGACATGACCAAGTTGCTAAATTAATCCAGTGGTCATAATGTAAAAAATATGATTTACCTGTACCCAGAAAGTCATGGGAACATAAAGTGGAAAAAGCTATTGAAAATGAGAAGGTGAAGATCTTGTGGGACTTTTGAATACAAACGGATCATCATTTGGAGCACAACACGCCAGATATCATGGTTGGAGAGGCCGAAGTGTACAGTTTATTGATATCACTGTTCCTGGAGATGCCAGAGTTGAAGAAAAAGAACTAGAAAAAATAATGAAATATCGCAACCTGGCCATCAAAACTACACGGCTATGGATGAAACATGTAACAGTAATACCCATTGTCATCGGGGCACTTGGCACCATGTCCAATAATTTTACAAGATACATCCACAAATTGCAGCTTCCTGCAATAATACCAGCGGAACTGCAAAAAAACTGCATTACTCGGAACATCTTATATTTTAAGAAGGTACTTGGTTGATACCTAGGACACTGGCAGCAAACCGTATCAACCATTAGCACCAGTCACTGGTATTTGTAATGCATTTTTGAATGTTCAATTGGCTGAGTTTCATGTTTAATGCATAAAGTATATAATAATAATATAAAAACAGCAACAGCCACCAAAAATGCCAAGTTATAAAAAATGATACCAAAATTTATATTTAAGTCTTTCATTGGTTCCAGGAAGTGCGACAAATACTAAAAAGGACGTGTTCCACATAAATAATTTGATTCTTTGTTTCAGCCAGGAATAACTTTCTGTCTGTCCCCTTTCCTATGTCAGAGACCTTCCCAGCATGGCAGTTTTGCTGTCCACCTTCTGTGGCAGTCTGCCTCCTTTTGCAGCGACCTTCCCAACATGGCCGACTTTCTCCCCATTCTCCCCAGCCATCCCACTTCTTCCTATTGCAGCATGTCGAGTACTAAACAAACACCGAGTACTGGGACAACATTTTTTATGTCAAAACACGTCAAGTACCAAATCTAACAAGTTTTGAAGGAGTCGAGTACCGAGTTGCCACTGTGTGTGTGTGTGTGTGTGTGTGTTTGTTTGTTGTGTATTAATCACAATCTGTTTTCAATACATACATACTAACTTAGCAACTGCAGTGACTAATTTAACAACTGTGACCAGAAAGGTCATAGAATGGGCAAAGCTGACTTAACACATGCCTCACTTGGGCTCATCTGTGTCCCCAAAGTTGAGGATTACCTGTACTGATTTACTCTTTCTAGTCTGATTTCAAACAGAACAGTTTAGTTTGCATACCACCTGCATGACACTGATTTGGAAACCTGAGAAATTGATGTCTGAGAAGAAGTAATGCCCTTTCTAAATCTGAGGAAAAATCTCCTTCAAAAAATGGTAAAAGGAAGGTATTAGTATCCCAATCGGCATTTGACAATTTCTCCTCCCTGTCAACCACCCCACATTAGAAAACATAGAAGCTCTTCAAAAGCAGGAAGCCTTTTATCGCTCCTAAAACTGATAATTAAATGTTCTGTCTCTGGGAATCTCATCTGTACAGAGGAGAAAAAGCTTCTGTTTTTATTAAGAGATGATTAATTGGGCTCCTCATCATGTCCGGTATATCAGATCAGGCTTTTATAGAAGAAGAAAAAGCTTTTCTTTCTTCTCCATCCACAAAAGTTTTGGAAAATTCACAGCCTGAAAGACCATAGATCTGGAATTGTAATGGGTGGTGAGAATAACCTTGGGAGACAGAAGGAAGTCAGCTAAGAGATATCTCAGGCCATAAAAGGAATGAGAGTAGAGCAGAGTGTCAGGCCTGTAGTTATGTTCCTTTTAGGATCTTTGGCCTGCCACACTTTCTATTATTTCACTATGCTGTTTCATTAGTGTAGTAATTGGGAGGGGGGATAGAAAGGAGTAGAATGGTGGAATGTGTTGTGGTCATTCTTTTATAGAAGCCCAAGATCATCTTTTGTCTCTGCACCTCTGCATCTGACCGGAACTAGATGGGTGGAAATGCCAGAGTGGGTGAAGAAGATATATGTATGTATGTATGTATGTATGTATGTATGTATGTATGTATGTATGTATATATGTATATGCATATGCATATGCATATGTATATGTATATGTATATGTATATGTATGTGTATATATATATATGTATGTGTGTATATATATGTATATGTATATGTATATGTATATGTATATGTATATGTATATGTATATGTATATGTATATGCCTTATAACTGCCTAATACGTAAAAACAGCCCAGGTTTGAATCCAAGTAAGGGTATGTCTAGCTGATGAGAGCTAAATAGCTTGAAATAGATCTATACTAGTCTCCCTTTATTTATTTATCAGCACAAAGGCAATACAAAAATGGTTTTCTGCCTGGAAGGCTCCTAGGGTGTAGCTGAAAGGCAAAAAGGAAGCAATATGCTCCCTCCCATATTTGGGCAAACCAGGTGCTTTCACATAACACACACACGCACACACACATCTATATCTATATCTATATCTATATCTATATCTATATCTATATCTATATCTATATCTATATCTATATCTATCTCTATCTCTATCTCTATCTCTATCTCTATCTCTATCTCTATCTCTATCTCTATCTCTATCTATATCTATATCTATATCTATATCTATATCATCTATATCTATATCTATCTATATCTATATCTATATCTATATCTATATCTATATCTATATCTATATCTATATCTATATCTATATCTATATCTATATCTATATCTATATCTATATCTATATCTATATCTATAACTATAACTATAACTATAACTATAACTATAACTATAACTATAACTATAACTATAACTATAACTATAACTATCTATCTATCTATCTATCTCTATCTATCTATCTATCTATTTGTCGAGCATTTGACTACAAGATAATAAGCTTTTGTCGGCAGATTTGGTCTCAGTTCTGTTATGCTTTTATTATTATTTTATGACTTATGTTTTTTATTTTGGATTATGGTATTTATTTGTTTACTAGATGTAAAGGCTGCCCAATTACATCTACCTCTGGGCACTTAGGTAATAAAAAGTCAGAACAATAAAAAAGAGAAATGGATTGTATGTGCCCAGGAAAAATGTATGAAACAACATTAAAATTTTAAAAAAACCTTCGAAAGACTTATTGCCCCAAAACCTGAGAGAATAGCCAGATCTTAAGGCCTCTTCCAAGCAACATCAGGATTGGAGCTATTGAAGGGGAATTTTGTCCCATTTTAGAAGTCATCCACTCACAATCTATGACTGAGTTGTCATATAATGACATACAGGCAGTCCTTGATCAGTGACTGCCTTGTTTAGCAACTGTTCAGAATTGCAACAGTGATGAAAATTTAACTTTGCCACTATTAGTAATCAGTGGTGGGATTCAGCTGGTTCGGGCTGATTCGGGAGATCTGGTTGTTAAATTGCTGGCTGGCTCTGCCCTTCTCCTTCCAGAAGTCCTCCTGCGCCCCCTTTTGGCTCCCAGGTAAGTGCAGGGAGGCCTACTAGGCCCAAAATGGGAGGCAGGCTGGTGATGCCCCCCTGTGACCAGTGGTGGGTTTCAAACATTTTTTGAACCTACTCTGTGGGTGTGGCCTCCTTTGTGGGAGTAGATTGCCGGCCATGTGTTCTCTCTCTCCCTCTCTCTCTCTCTCTCTCTCTCTCTCTCTCTCTCTCTTTCCTTCCTTCCTTTTGTCTCTCTGTCCCTTTTTCCTTTTTTTCTTTCATCTCTTTCTCACTTTTTCTTTTTTCTTTTTTCTTTATTTCTTTCTTCCTTTCTTTCTCTTTCTCTTTCTCTCTCTCTGTGGGTGAGTGTGTGTGTGTACATGTGTGTGTGTGTGTGTGTCAGTGGTGGGTTTCAAATTTTTTTGGAACCTCTTCCGTAGGTGTGGTCTGCTTTCTGGGTCCACTGGTGGAACCTCTTCTAACCGGTTCGGTAGATTTGACGAACCGGTTCTACCGAACTGGTGCGAACTGGTAGGAACCCACCTCTGCCTGTGACCCATTTTTTTTCCCAGGGGGTGCAAGAGGTTGAGGGCTGCTTGTCACACCCCCTGGCCATGCTCATCATGGCCATCCCCACCTAGCCAGTCATTAAGGCACAGAACCTGTTGTTAAATTATTTGAATCCCACCACAGCCGGTAATCCTCACATCTGTATCCTTCACAGGTATGTAAAGCAAAGGAAAGCTGAAGACAGATCATAATGGTTTCGACTGTAAGAATAGTCACAGTTTCATTTAGCGACCGCTTTACTTAATGATCAAGTTGCTGCTCCCAATTGTGGTTGCTAAATGAGGACGGCCTGTAAAATAAATAGATCTGTGTTCCAGTGTGTAATTAAATATAATGGTCGCAGACTCATATTCCACCCAGAAAGCTCAAGTGGAAATACTCCATTTGAAATACCCAATATCAAGCAACTTATCCTTGCCCATGTGGGAAGCCACCTCCCTCCAAGAAGAATGAACTATTTTAAGGACTATTAAAAAGGGTAGATTATTATATTTTCCCAAAGGGAGAAATGGAGAAACATGGTTTTTTTAGAGGCAGAAAGCAACCCCTACTTTCCTTAATAGTCCCAGCAGAAACTGAGGAGGCCAGCTTTTAGAAATGCAGATTTAGTAATCCATTCAAGACAGGAGATTTTGAAACAAAGGCAGAATGGTAGGATTAGAAGCAGCCATCACTCAAGATCCAACAAAGGATGAAGCCATTAAACCACAATAGGAATTATTGCATCCCCCTCAGAGCAGTCCAAACTTCAACCAAACGTAGCTCAGACAAATACCTAGGATTTGTACTTTGTCTATAGAGCCAGCTATGACCCCTACGTAATCCCTACATGGCCCCATGGGACTCTGACAACAACCAAATAGAATACATGTTCTTGCACAGGAACAGGAAGCTCATGTGCAAAGCTTAAAGAAGGTATAAAAATCCCTCACTCTCAATTCCATTTTGACAGCTGCTCCAGAACCACGTGTTTGGTGGTTCTGTTCATTATTAAATCATCTTTCCAATCAGCCTCCATGTTTCCAGTGTTTTTCTCCCAGCTTGCAACTGAACCAGATGGATTTCTTCCCATACCATCTCCATCTCTCCATCTCTCCATCTCTCCATCTGAGGATTAATAGAGAAGATGTCTGGTTTCAAATTCATCTTCTCCGACCAAAGATTGACTTTGGATATGTAATGACGAATCCTACTCTTTTTTCTCTACACCAAGGTGTCCAACCTCGGCAATTTTAAGACTCATGGAGTTCCAGAACTCCCCAGCCAAATTCCCTGAGAATTGTAGACAAGAAGTCTTAAAATTAGCTAGGTTAGTATTATTATTCTTGTTGGGACACTGTGGCTCAGTGGCTAAGATGCTGAGCTTGTCGATCAGAAGGTCAGCAGTTCAGTGGTTTGAATCCCTAGCATCGCATAATAGAGTGAACTCCCATTACTTGTCCCAGTTTCTGCCAACCTAGCAGTTCGAAAGCATGTAAAAATGCAAGTAGAAAAATAGGGACCACTTTGGGTGGGAGGTAACAGCATTCCATGCACCTTCGACGTTTAATCACATGACCATGGAGACGTCTTCAGACAGCGCTGGCTCTTCAGCTTTGAAACGGAGATGAGCACCGCCCCCTACAGTCAGGAACGACTAGCACATATGTGTGAGGGCAACCTTTACCTTTATTCTTCCTGTTAACCATTTTGTCACTAATGTAACATATAGAATACAGATCAATATTTTGCAAATTGAATTAATAGTTTAAAGAGGGCCTGTTTCGCAAGGGGTGGTGAAATAATGCTGTAATCATGTATGAATCAGTATTTAACCAGAAAGGATAATATGTATACATGTAGTGGGTTTGTTTTGCTTTGTTTTTATACAACTTTTTTTAGAAGTTTCAATTGTTTGGTGTTTTTTGGCCTTTTTTATATTTTGTATTTTAACTTTGTCTTGAACAAATGATGTGGGGTCAGAGTTGGCTTCATTTGGGTGTGTGTCGACATGAAGCTCCTAATGAATAACTGGATTCCTTTTGAAGCTTGGCTTCAAGGCTCATGATTTAATTAGGGCATAGGTTGGAATCCTGACATATGGCACCTCTCTCTCTCTCTCTCTAAAAGTTGCCAAGGTTGGATACTCCTGCTCTACACCCATCAAATAAATTGTGTTCTACTTTTTTTATGTTCTTAAACGTCTCTGAAAGCCAAATTAAGCATTTGGCTTAATGAAGGTTATTTATGGCGTCATAACAGCAGGCACCTGAAATTAGTTTTACAGGATGATAAACACTCATGAGCTTTTCCTGAGAGGGGCCGTCTCCTAGCCAATCCTGCAGGTATCAGTTTCGATCCTGGTTAGTGCTTGGGAATTTCAAAGAAACTATGTGGGAATTCCAGAGCCGGAAGGCTGAAAAAAAAACCCCATCCTTGAGAGTATCCAAAGGAAATAATTTCTGCAATTCTGCAAATTATTTCTGCAACCCCCCCAATGCAGATGCAATCATCCGGAGTCAAGTTTCACTTGTGGTATCTTCATCGTCTGTACTGCTATAGATATTCCTCGAGTTTGGAACACAATTTCATTGCTAAGCAAGGTGGTTGTTAAGTCATTGTTGCTTTTATGAGCTT
Organism: Thamnophis elegans; assembly: GCF_009769535.1. Taxonomy (NCBI): domain Eukaryota; kingdom Metazoa; phylum Chordata; class Lepidosauria; order Squamata; family Natricidae; genus Thamnophis; species Thamnophis elegans. The sequence goes on along the minus strand of NC_045545.1, from coordinate 91,749,711 downwards.
TTTTTTTTCCTGGCAGCAAAGTTGTTAAGCAAATCATTGCACTGGTGAAGTGAAACATGTGGTCACTAAGTGAATCCGGCTTCCCCCATTGACTCAACTTGTCAGAAGCCAACGGGGAGGTCGCAAATGTTGATCACAGGACTATGTGATCCTGCAGCTATCATACATGCTGGTTGCCATGCACCCAAATTTTGATCATGTAACTGTGGGGATACTGCAATGGTCCTAAGGTTGTGTTCTGACCCCCCCCCCTCCATACGTCAAGGCACTTCAAGACAAGATTATTGCTAGACAATTTATTCACAGTAAATTAACACACTGACAAGACCTGGGCAGCAATCCAGACTTCCAAGATAAGAAATACACCCGAGAGCTTCTCCAGCGTTGGTATAATTAGTTGAATCCTGCAAACAGCCTCCTCCCAAAGCCTCTCCTTATATACTCTCTTGGGAGAAGCCTAATTACAACCACCTGGGTCCAATAATCTTCTGTATCTGCATAGTTGCTCTCGGCGTTTATCTGCCTGCCTTTGTCTGGTGTCTGGGACCAACTCCCTTGTCTCCTCCCCACTGCTCCAAGGCCTGACGTCATGGGCACACTTCCTTTGGCTGCTCCATGCCTCAGGCACCTCCTGGTGGCCAACCAGCCTCTCTGGTCCCTGCTTGGAGTCAAAACCTTGTCCAGGGTCCTCCACATCTTTCAGAGCCGACTCATAGGGGCCCTAACTATCAGAGTCTGTTTGTAGCTCCAACGGCTCCTGCTGGGCCACAACAGGTTGTAATGGTTCTGATGCACCAGAAGCCCTGGTGGGATCCTACCTGTTTAACAATCGGTTTGATGATCACACAATTTGCATGCGTGCACGCACTTGACGCACACTGCATGCACATGCGCAGTTTTGAGAAAACGTACCTTCCACATTGCTGCTGGGGAGGAAAACAGCTGAGCTTGGGCAGAGCGTCTGCCGGCGCGATTCAGCTGAGAGGATATAGGTCAGTAAAACGCAAGGGTGGGTGGGTGGGGCCAGCTGATCGTTGGAGTGCACTGGTTCTCTCCCAGCTGATTGTCAGAGCTACCGGTTCACCTGAACCAGTTTGGTAGAATCCCACCAGTGGTGGGTTGCTGTTGGTACGCCCTGGTATGGGTGTACTGGTGCCTGCCCGGAGCACTGGGTACCGGTGCTCTGAAGGGCCCACCTGCCGACCCGAGCTCCTTACCTATAATTGAGCTCTTCGGCGTTTCCACATAAGTGCACAGAGCGCATGGCACCTGCACGACACTCTGCCGAGCAGCTGGAGCATCGTGGAGGCGTCACAAGAAGTAAGGAGGCATGTGCGCACTGCGCATGTGTGCCCATTCATGTGGTGTATGCCAGGCCGCATTGCAACCGTAACAATTGCAATGGGATCCAGAACCCACCACTGAATCCCACCCCTTACCAGAAGGCAAGACAAGAAGCAGTGGATGGAAACTATCCAACATCTTCTTAAAGACTTCCAGTGTTGGGGCATTCACAACTTCTGGAGGCAAGTTGTTCCACTGATTAATTGTTCTAACTGTCAGGAAATTTCTCCTCAGTTCTAGATTGCTTCTCTCCTTGATTAGTTTCCACCCATTGCTTCTTGTTCTACACTGAGGTGCCTTGGAGAATAGTTTGACTCCCTCTTCTTTGTGGCAACCCCTGAGATATTGGAACACTGCTCTCATGTCTCCCCTAGTCCTTCTTTCTATTAAACTAGACATACCCAGTTCCTGCAACCGTTCCGAATATGTTTTAGGCTCCAATCCCCTAATCCTCTTTGTTGCTCTTCTCTGCACTCTTTCTAGAGTCTCCACATATTTTTTACATTGTGGTGACCAAAACTGGATGTAGGATTTCAAGTGTGGCCTTACCAAGGCCTTATAAAGTAGTATTAACACTTCACGTGATCTTGATTCTATCCCTCTGTTTATGCAGCCTAGAACTGTGTTGGCTTTTTTGGCAGCTGCTGCACACGGCTGGCTCCTATTTAAATGGTTGTCCACTAGGACTCCAAGATCCCTCTCACAGTTACTGCTATTGAGCAAGGTACCACCTACACTGTACCTGTGTGTTTCGTTTTTCTTGCCTAAATGTAGAAGACTCTTTTCACCATTGAATTTCATTTTGTTAGATAGTGCCCAATGTTCAAGTTTGTCAAGATCCTTCTGTATCGACCAATGGAAATCGAATAATCAATTAATGGAACAGCTTGCCTTCAAAATGTCTATGGAGATTCTCAGTCATCCAGGTCATCATCGAAGAATGAGCTGAAGAAGCTTCTTGGATGAGAAGCGAAACGTCCTCAAAGGAAAGAGAAGAAAGTTTTGAAGAAGCACCTTTGGGACTTGCCTTGAAAAGGTGTGGGTCAGGGGTGGGTCCCTGCCAGTTCTAACCTCTTCTACAGAAGAGGTTCCACAAATCTACCGTGCCGTTTAGAACCGGTTCCAGCTCCCTCCCCCCACTCATCCACACATCATCAAGATGAAGAGCGAGAGGAGGAATTCTGGGAGTTGAAGTCCACAAGTCTTAAAGCTGTCAAGTTTGAGCATCCCTGTTTTTTTTTCTAAAGGGTTAGGGGTGCAAAGGTCTTGTAGCTTGACAGCTTTAAGACTTGCGTGCTTCAAATGCCAGAGTTTCTGGGCCAACATTTTGGTTGCTAAGCAAGAGTGTTGTTAAGTGAGTTTCATCACATTTTACAAGTTGGCCATGCCCATCCAGTCACATGGCTGGCCAGCCACTCCCACCCAGTCACATGGCTAGCAAGCCACTCCCACCCAGTCACATGGCCGGCAAGCCACTCCCACAAAGCAGGCCACACCTACAGAAGAGGTTCTAAAAAAATTTGAAGCCCACCCCTGGTGTGGGTGCTCCATCACTGGAGACATTTAAGAAGAGGCCAGATAGCCATTTGTCTGAAATGATATAGGTTCTCCTGCTTGAGCAGGGGGTTGGACTAGAAGACCTCCAAAGTCCCTTTCAATCTGATGTTCTAAGTCTAAGGACCAGTCATGTCCCTTTTTTTCAGTGCTATTGTAACTTTGAATGGTTGCTAAATGGATAGTTATTAGTCAAGGACTATCTATACTTCCCCACCCGCTATCATTGCACAGCTAAGCATTAACAAAGCAGCATCAATCCTTATTCCTTTCACGCTGCAAATAGATACTATCGTTAAATATACCATTGCTTCTACGGTATGATTATTAATCATGTTACATGATAATAAGCACATAATTAATTCCCCATTCTTAGCTGTGACTGCAGTTGACATGTGTCAGCAGTAGTGTAGATTATGATATTCACATTCTACCTTACACAAACCATCCCTCCACTCATCTGACATAGTAGAAAGCAGAGATTCTCAACCTCAACAACATGGGTGGATTTCAACTCCCAGAATTCTTCAGCCAGCATGGTTAGCTGTGGAATTTTGGGAGATGAAGACCATCCATTTTAAAGTTGCTAAGTTTTAAACTGGGCACATACTATCACTTGTGATGGACATGTCCAAAAGCAAGCAAAAAAAAATGCATATGTGGTTAGAAAAAATATTAAGACAGCATATGGATTTTAAAACAGAACTATTTTTGTTAATCATAATACCAGAGAAATATGATAAAAGGAATGCATATTTGATATTACATTTTTTAACGGCAGCAAGAACTGTATTTGCACAACATTGGGAAAGTGAGGAAACACCTACAGAAGAATATATAATTAGAAAAATATTGGCCTGTGCAGAAATGGGCAGATTAACACTGAAGATAAAAGAAAAAGAAGACACAGAATATTTTTGAACTTGGGACTTGTCTTATCAATGGTTGGATAACAGGGGTAGAAGTTAGGAACTGAAGAAATATTACTAGGTAAATGAATTGACTCAGACAGTACAGTGTTCTTAAAGCACATATTGTATGTAAAGATGTAAAGAAAAAACATGTGTGTGTGTGTGTGTGTGTGTATGTATGTATGTGTATATGTGTGTGTATCTATCTATCTATCTATCTATCTATCTATATCTATCTATCTATCTATCTATCTATCTATCTATCTATCTATCTATCTATCTATCTATCTATCTATCTATCATCAGTGGTGGGTTTCAAAAATTTTTAGAACCTCTTCTGTAGGTATGGCCTGCTTTGTGGGAGTGGCTTGCAGCCATGTGACTGGGTAGGTGTGGCCAACTTGTAAAATGTGGTGAAACTCACTTAACAACGCTCTTGCTTAGCAACCAAAATGTTGGCTCAGAAACTGGCATTTGAAGCATGCAAGTCTTAAAGCTGTCCAGTTACAAGACCCTTGCACCCCTAACCCTTTAGAATAAGGTGACCAGATTTTCAGATTGGTAAAGAGGGACACCTTTGATTGTCTAAGACAATTTAAAAAAAGATTCTATCCAAAATACAAAATACCAGCTGCTGTTATTCACTTAAGAACTGTGGCAAGAAAGGTGATATAATGGGCTTAGTGACCAAAGTTACAATGGCATTGAAAAAAGTGACTGATGACCATTTTTCACACTTAGCGACTGTTGCAGCATCCTCATGGTCACGCGATCAAAATTTTGATGTTTGGCAATAGATTCATATTTATGATGATTTCAGTGTCATATAATCACCTTTTGACAAAGTCAAATGGGGAAACCAGATTCACTTATGTTACTAACTTATCAGCTGCAGTTATTCGCTTAAGAACGGTGGCAAGAAAGGTGATATAATGGGCTTAGTGACCAAAGTTACAATGGCATTGAAAAATGTGCCTGATGACCATTTTCACACTTAGAGACCATTTTCACACTTAGCGACCGTTGCAGCATCTTCATGGTCATGTGATCAAAATTTTGATGTTTGGCAACAGTTACAATTTATATTTGTAAATTGTAGTTATGTTGAAATAAAAAAAATATTACAATACTATTTTTGCGTTGTATGAAAATTTTTGTTGCTCCGTATAAAATTTTTAATCAAGCCCCCACCCCCAGTCAAAGGTGTCCCTCTTTACTGAAAATCTGGTCACCTTGCTTTTTAGGATGCTGTCTAGATTTGCCATAGCTTTCCTCCCCAGGAGCATCTTTTAATTCCTTGGAATTGGGTATGTCTAGTTTAATGAAAAGAAGGACTGAGGTATTGTATTGTGGTTGCTGCAATTAATATACTTAATAACTCCATTTTTATTCTTTATTTTTTAATAATAATTTTCATAACAGTTGCTCCTGTTTTTTTTAATTACTGTTTTATATTATTATTTTAGTGGATTGTTGTACACCCCTGAGAGTCATTTCTATTGAGATGTACACATTTGAACAATAAATGTATTTATTTTCATATTTAAGGAAAGGCATCATCTATAAACTAAGCAAAGGTGTAGCTTCCAAGATGTGCCCTTGGGATCTTGAAGTTGGTGGGAATCTACTCAGAGATTAATTGAGGAAAGCTTAATAACAGGGAGTTCTTAACTTAAATCCACACAGAATAAAACTATTTTAATAAATCCTATGCACAATAAATAAAATATTATTTTAAAATACATTAAAAATAAAAGAAAAAACCCACTTACCAGCAGGCTTGCACTCCAAGTAAACCCAGAATGATGTAGATGTTAATACAAAGAACTGAGCAAATTGAAATGGTGAAATTAGTCAGGGAAAAATGCCACCATTTTTCGGAGCAGACCTCCAACATCCGTGCCCCTCCCCTCCAGAGAATCCAGGAAGTAACCTCTCTAGCCATTTCCTGCAGCTGTATGGTACTAGATCATTTTTTTCTTATAAAATGAGGTAAAAAAGGGGCGCGGGGGGAGGTCCGTTTTGTTGCTTTAACGTTTTAATATCTTCAATGAAAGTACTGAGACAGAGAGAGGGATTAGACAGGGTGTCTTTTGTCTTGCCCCAGTTAGGATTTCTTAAGCAAATCCACTGGGCTTTCAACATGAAGCCAGAAAAAAATCGTGACTTTTTAAAAACGCAGCGGGAAACGGGAAAAATTGTTATAAAGCGTGATTGTCACGCTGAAATCGAGACGTCTGGTCACCTTACTTTAGAAAAAACCCAGGGGTGTTCAAACTTAACAGCTTTAAGACTTGTGGCCTTCAACTCCCAGAATTCCTCTTCTCGCTCTTCATCTTGATGATGTGTGGATGAGTGAGGGAAGGGAGCTGGAACCGGTTCTAAACGGCACTGTAGATTTGTGGAACCTCTTCTATAGAAGAGGTTAGAGCTGGCAGGAACCCACCCCTGGTATGTATGTATGTACACACACAAACACACACAAACACACACACTAACTAATCTAAAAATACGAGTTCCAGGTGTAGTTATAAAAGAAGAGACAGACATTGCGATCTCCGGGACTTAAAATATATTACCCACTTAGCTTTCGTTAGCCTCTGCTAACATCGTCAGAATGTTAAAACTACCATTGAAGAGATATTTGCCTTTATACATCATTGATCAATTTGGCCATTGTGTGCGTGATGGGCCCATTCATATGGGGGTGAGTAGCTCAAGCTGTGTTCGATAGGGGAGGAAGCAACAGTAACTAAGCCTCTGTTGTCATATAACTCCTTGTGTAGGTGTGGCGGTCACCCATGGCCCAGTGCATAACAGGGCATGCAGAGCCACGCTGAACCACACAGGAAAAAACAAACTCCTAAAAGAACATAACATCCTGATAGTTCATTCAAAAGAACATAACATCCTGATAGTTCACTCTAGATGTGCCTTACCCAACGACGCCCAGGATTTGACCATATATAGACAGAACTTCCCTGAGCAGTAGATTAACAATTGTAGTTTGACAGGCTGTCTTAAATCACATGCTGATTGCTCCTCCTGCCTTTGTCCTATCTCAATAAAAGGGGCTTCCAGACCCCAATCTGGGTCGCCTCATCCCGAGAAAGCTCGTGTCCGTGTCTTTTCTCAACATTGGCCTCATGAGCGAACCACGAGTACTTCACAAGCCTCCATCAATTAACATGTCTGCAGTAAAAACGACAGAGCTAATTACTGGTGGGAGGTGGGTAGATGGGCTTTTCACACGTGCAATGGCCAAATTGATCAATGATGTATAAAGCCATATATCTCTTCAATGGTACTTTTTACACTCTGACAATGTTAGCAGAGGCTAACGAAAGCTAAGTGGGTAATATATTTTAAGTTCGGGAGATCGCAATGTCTGTATCATCATCGTGTGTGTGTTTGTGTGTGTGTGTGATATATGCTATTTTATGGAATTAGAATGTGCTGGAGTAGACTGGTGTGTAAAATTCTATCAGTAAAATAAAGTAAAAATAGTAAAGTTTCAAGTTTCGAGTTTCATTTTATTTATATGCCGCCCTATTCCCAGCGGGACTCAGGGCGGCGCACAAACCCAAGGAGGGGAAGGGAAACACAAAAACTACACAAAAGTACAGGGCATATAAAAACAACCAACAGCCACACGATTCGAGAGGGGAAGGGAACTCATCGACCCCAGGCCTGCCGACACAGCCAGGTTTTAATGGCTTTTCGGAAGGCCTGGAGAGAGGTGAGGGTCCGAATCTCTGCGGGGAGCTCGTTCCAAAGGGCCAGAGCTGCCACAGTTGCTAAGTTTGAAAAATATTGTATTAAGACATCTGCTTCCAAGGAACATTCCATCATTCTTATAGCATACACAATAGCATCACAATAGAACCGTATGCATTTTAAGGCAATTACATTTCATATCAATTCTCCAAGGATCCCATCAACAACCAGAGAAAAATCAATCCAAATTCCTAACAGGAAATGAATGCCTTTAAACATTGCCCAATCAGCCGGTGGCATCTGTACCTTGGTAACATCTGTCTCCATAAAATACAAAATTGACTTTGTAATGAAATACTCCCACCCTCATTTCCTTGACAAACGACTTTCTGAAAATTCCACATTATTGGATCATTTTCCAATTTAATTAATTTCCCTGTTGGAGCATTGTTTGCTGAGACACTTTGCAATGTTTGGAGTGGATTTATTTCTCTTGGTCTGCAATTGATGTTCTTTCATTAAGCAGATTAAGCAGGTGGGTAAATACATGCAGCTTTGGTGCATTTCTTTCCCTTTCTAACCGGGCACAGGGGACCGAAGGAAGAAAATGCTCTCTAGTGAGAGTCCCGAGAGCTACAATCAAAGAACGGATGAGCCCAATCCACCACGGACATCAATGCGTCTGCAATGGCCCAACTGCGATTAGCAAAACAAATTTCTCTTTCTGTTTTGCAACAGTTTGGAAACCGATTTTCTTAACGTGGAACAGAGACAGACACAATTTTTGATAGATTTGTCTCAAATGTTCTAGGAAGCGTGCAGCCAGCAGGAAGTACAGACAGTCCTTGCTTAAGGACCACAATGGGGACTGGCAATTCCCTGATGCAGTCATTAAGCACTATGATGGCCTCAAAACCTCACTCCCTTTGGTCTTCTAGTTCAGTGTTTTTCAACCTTGGCTACTTGAAGATGTCTGGACTTCAACTCCCAGAATTCCCCAGCCAGCGAATGCTGGCTGGGGAATTCTGGGAGTTGAAGTCCAGACATCTTCAAGTTGCCAAGGTTGAGAAACACTGTTCTAGTTCAATCCCCTGTGCAAGCAGAAGACCCTGTACCCTTCTGGATGAATAGTTGTCCACTCTCTTCTTGAAAAGCTCCATGGATGGAGCACCCACAACTTCTGAAGGCAACCCATTCCGTTGATTGCTTGTTCAGAGTCAGGAATTTTCTCCATCGTTCTAGACTGGGTCATTCTTTAATGGTCTTCCACCCACTACTTCTTATCCTGCCCTCAGGTCAGGGGTGGGTTCCGGCAGGCACTACTGCTGGTTCGCTTGGGTGTGCGTGTGGTGCCCGCATGTGCAGTGCAATTAAAATTGTTCTATGCATGCGCAGAACTGAAAAACAAGATGGCGGTGCCTATGGTGCTGCCCGGGGAACCAGTTCGAGGGCATGGCAGACCCCCCCAAACCACTACCGGTTCGGCTAAACCGATAGGAACCAACCACTGTCTCAGGTGCTTTGATAACTAAGTCGAACCCCACTCCTCTATACATATACATACACATTATATACATACTCATACATATCATATGTGTATGTATATGATGATATACACATCAGTGGTGGGTTCCGGATCCTGTTGCAACCAGTACAGTGGAACGGGGCCCGGAGTTCCCCACATGCCCGCATGCAGCACGCCCGCGCACACGGGCATGCGTCCTTACCTCTGTGATGCCTCTGCGATGCTCCAGCAGATAAGGAGCTCAGGCAGGCGGGCAGGCCCTCCAGAGCACCATACCAGAATGGTACCTGGTCCTCCCAGCAGGCACTGGTACGCCTGTACCGGGGCATACCTCCTGCAACCCACCACTGATACACATATACATCGTATACATACAAATACATACATACATACATACATACATACATACATACATACATATATATATGTCTCTAGTTATTCGTGTTTTCTCCCGCGTAAAATTGGAGATGTCTTGGCGACGTTTCGACGAAGTCTCATTCATCATCTTCAGGCTACTTCAGGCTTGGTGCTTCCAGGAGCAATGTGAGATCTCGGCTGTTTCTTCCTTTTAACTGCCAGTGGGGGTTTGAACTGATTGGGTGGGAGCTTGGCTGTGTCCTGATTGGGTGGAGGTGTGTCCTGATTGAGTGGAGGTGTGTTCTGATTGTTTGGGGGTTTGTGTTTCATGTAAGGATAGGAGGGGGTTAAAGAGGCTAATTGTGCATTTGCAGTCTGGCTTCTGGTCCTCGGTCGTGCCTCCTCATCAGTTTGTGTTTTTGTCTGTTTTCTTTGTGGATGTTTCGTGGTGATATTCTGTGTGGCTCTTGTGAGTGTGGACCTGGTGTCATTCATCATGTTCGGGACTCATTTATCCATAAGGGCAGGCTTCCAAATGGCTGGCAGGCGGGAGGTATCGTCCTGCCTGTTCATGCTGTGTGGGCGTTTTTCTATTTCAATGGCTTCTCTGATTATTCGGTTGTTGAAATGTTCAGCCTTGGCGATAGTTTTAGTCTTATTAAAATCAATTTTAAATATATATATATATATATATATATATATATATATATATATATATATATATATATATATATATATATATATATATATATATACACACACACACACACACACACACACACACACACACACATACATACAAATATACATATAGCAATAGCACTTAGACTTACAGTACATACTGCTTCACAGTGCTTTCAGCCCTCTCTAAGCTGTTTACAGAGTCAGCCTATTGCCCCCAACAATCTGGGTCCTCATTTTACCCATCTCGGAAGGATGGAAGGCTGAGTCAACCTTGAGCCTGGTGAGATTCAATCTGCCAAATTGCAGGTAGCTGGCAGTCAGCAAACGTAGCTTGCAATACTGCACTCTAACCACCGTGCCACTGTGCCACCGCGCCCTCAACATATACATCATACATATACATATGTACATCATATGCCTGTGCATGTAAATGCATATGGTGGTTCAGTGGTTAAGACGCTGAGCTGGTCAATCAGAAGATCGATGATTCAGCGGTTCAAATTATTAGCGCCGTGTAACAGAGTGAGCTTTTGTTACTTGTCCCAGCTTGTCCCGACTAGGTGGATAGTGAATGGCCCCTCCCATAGGGAATAAAGAAGAGTGAAAGGGGAGTGGAGTTTGCAGGAGGCAAGTAGTTCAGTTAATTAGTGTGAAGATATGTTCATTACTCTCAGAGACTCCTTGCCAAGTATTTTGTTGTGCAGTGTTGCATTTGGAAGATATTGGCCTGGCAGCTCTCCAAGCCTGATAAGGTCTGTGGTTGTAAATTCACCCTTGAAAGACTGTTTTCTGGGACTTTGCTAGATGTGAATGAGAGGAATTCACACTAGCTTAATAAAAAGGGGTTTTATCAAGACAAGGAGTCTGCTTCGTGATTTGGTGAAGCCTAGGTCAGAACAGGAAGGTAACAGTGCTCCATGCGCTTTTGGCATTGAGTCATGCTCGCCACATGACCATGGAAACATCTTCGGACAATGCTGGCTCATTGGCTTAGAAATGGAGATGAGCACTGCCCCCTAGAGATGGAAACGACTAGCATGCATGTGTGGGGGAACCTTTAACTTCACCTAAATAGATACCATCATCCATCTATCTATCATCTATCTATCTATCTATCTATCTATCTATCTATCTATCTATCTATCTATCTATCTATCTATCTATCTATCATCCATCTATCATCTATCTATCTATCTATCTATCTATCTATCTATCTATCTATCTATCTATCTATCTATCTATCATCTATCTATCTATTTATCTATCTATCTATCTATCATCCATCTATCTATCTATCATCTATCTATCTATCTATCATCCATCATCCATCTATCTATCTATCTATCTATCTATCTATCTATCTATCTATCTATCTATCTATCTAGCTAGCTAGCTAGCTAGCTAGCTAGCTAGCTAGCTAGCTAGCTAGCTAGCTAGCTAGCTAGCTAGCTAGCTAGCTAGCTAGCTATTCCATATATACGAGGCATCAAACTGCTTAGAGATGCATAAGTTGTTCTATGACTGAATCAAAGAAAACCCATCTATCCATGTGCAGCCTGAAGTTCCATTTTTTGATCTTAAAAACTAAGAAGCAATTCCATTCCATTGCTAGTTCTAATACATATTAATAACAATAATTGTCCCAGATAATAGATTGTTCAGTAATTGCCGCATTTCAATTTAAGATGTGAAGGAAGAGAAGCTCCCTATTAACACTTCCTCTGATACGCAATAATGATTTTCAGTGGGATGTTAATATAAACAGCTTTTGACTGACACAATCACATTCCGGTATTTTTCAGGCTTGGAATTCTGATGGTTTGGAACTCTTTCTGACCTCCTGTTCTAGCTCTGTAGATTGAAATGAAATGGCCTCTTTTTTTTTTTTTTTAAGCAATCGACTGCTTAGAAATACACTTCCATGCCTTTAAAAGCACTGAGCCCAATCTGTTTTAGACTTCACTGGTGTACAAGCGTGAAGTTACTTCCTTTCATAATGATCAGAGCTAGTCACTATCACCTCAACTGGAACCAAATAATGTCCTAGAGGTAGAAAGGAGGAGGTATTAGATTTGGTGTGTGGAATTTAAGCTCTTTATTTTTTAAAAAAAAGTCATTTAAGTTTGAATGTGCTGACTAGGTGCAGAACTGGAGTGTTGATTGAAGAGAGAGAGAGAGAGGGAGGGAGGGAGAGAAAGAGAGAGAGAGAGAGAGAGAGAGAGAGAGAGAGAGAGAGAGAGAGAGACTTCAAATAGAGTGATCTGATTGGCTATACGAAAGATAAAGCCAATGCACCCCAATATGATTGTACTTTCTATCCAGGATTGATTATATCAACAATATCCTTTGAAAAAAAAAATCTTCTAGTAACAAATATGTTAATGTATGAGAGTTCATGACTGGCAGAGACATGGTAACAAGGTTAGCCAATGAATAGGCATAATAACCAAGTCAGCTAATGGGGGCTGTTTGGAAACTGAAACAGTATTTGTGTCAGGTTTCCTAAAAATGCTCTAACTGATTCTTGAGTATCGAGCCAAGTTTCAATACAAAACTAGTCATTTATTAGGAGCACCATAGGCAAGGCCTTTTCGCAGTCAGATCTAAGATTTGTTTGAGTTATAGCTGAACTTTAGTCCTGTTCCTTCCCTCCCCTCAGTCTGTGTCATAAATCACATTCCCCAATGAGATGCACCCCTCTCAAGCCTGCTGCAGTAATCTGAGATCTGATTTTAGCCAACAGTATATGTGGAAGGCGCTCCATCTCTCCTTCTCTCGCTATGGAAATGTTAGGAGTTGACATTTTGCTGGAGACAGCTAGGAGCCTGGGTGTGGCTTAGCTTAACTTTTGTACTAAAGTCCTAAGTCTGTGCTGACGTTTCGACCTGAGGATGACAAGTGGGACCTCGTCGAAACGTCACCGCCAGGATAGGGATGAGTTCATTCCAACAGGAGATATAATAGTATGTCAGAAGGACCTTGGGGGACACAGGAAAAGCTGAAGTGTAGATAATTGTCTAATAAAGGAAATTTGACTTTGAAGGAAAATGGGTGGAGACAGCATCTCAGAAGGGACCTTCCCTAGTTTCCAAGAGAATAAAGACAGGGGGCACATGCTCTTTTCACACTTGCAAGACTGATGTTAGTCCTTTTGAGGTACTCCAGACAAGGCACACAACAAGGAACATGCGGAGTTGCAACCACAATTTAGACATTGTCTGAAGAGGGTTTCCTGCCTAAGCAGGGGGTTGGACTAGAAGACCTCCAAGGTCCCTTCCAACTCTGTTATTCTGTAAATAGATTTGCAACAGGTCGATGGCAAGGGAAGAACAGCAATCTTGGAACTGAGATAATCCCTGGGGCAGGTACCAAATGGAATGCATGTTATTATCTTGCTTAGTTTAGGCCAATAACAGCATTGCTACTTAATTAAATAATGAAATAAATGGTTTAATAAATAAATACATTAATTAATAAACCTAAGCTCAAGACCTTCTGTTTCTTCCCCCCAAAGCCAAACCCGGAGAAGGGAAATTGGTAAACTTTTATTGAAAGAGAATGCTAGATTAGATCAAACTTTGATATGAGTTGGAGACATACTTCTATAGAAAAGTCTCCTCTGATGATTTTGATAACTGCGAATGTGGAGGATTTATCCAAATACTTTCATATCAAGTCAGAGGCCAAGATGAATGCTTTCCGTCTGCTTTTCAAAACTGCCTTTCACATATTTAAATATTAATGTAGCAAAAACCCACAGAAGCCTCTCCTCTCCTACCCCCTTCTCTCCCTCAGGCTGGCCCCATTGATCCTCTCTTACCACCTTCTCTCCCTCAGGCTTGTCCTCCATGGCCTCTCCTATCTTATCCCCTTCTCTCAGTCTAACTCCTTAGTATCAGGGCATTTTTCAGATGGGGAGTGGGAATAGAATGTCTAAACTTCCAACCCGCAGGGTAAATGAGTTCATGCGCTGGCCACGCCCAGGTCTGTGGCAGTTGGAACAGAGTTCTTTTCAGGTGGGGAGGGGGAGTAGAACGTCTAACTCCTTAGCATCAGAGCATACTAACAATAATATAAGAACTACTAATGATCTGATGGTCATTTTGAAAAATCCTTTCTTAGCAAGCACCTAGAAGCCAAGAGGGACAAATGGATCAAATTTCAAGCTTGTAGGCATTATGTTTCTGGAGATTTTGTGATGATGCCTGAGTGGTATTTCACTTTATATATAGAGAGAGAAATATATAGAGGGAGAAAAAGTGATTTTTTTTAAAAAATACCTTATTTTTAATAAAAAGATTTTTAAAAGATTTCATCCCAAAAGACATAAAGACAACCAGGAAATCCTATATGTATAAACCAGAGGTGGGTTCCTACCAGTTCGCACCTATTCGGTAGAACCGGTTCGTCAAATCTACCGAACCGGTTAGAAGAGGTTCCACCAGTGGACCCGGAAAGCAGGCCACACCTACAGAAGAGGTTCCAAAAATTTTTGAAACCCACCACTGGTCCTTGGATAGGATTATTCTACACTATCATGCTCATTTTTATAAAACTCAGTGCCTCTGTGAAAGGTAAGGATGACTACTGCGTTTGTGGTGCAATCAGAACATTGCGTGTGTTGAAGTTGTTTTAACGCAAACCAAAGATGCCTTTTAAAAAACAAGTTTACACCATATTCTTATGCAGGCCAGTGCTGTGTGTGAGGTAATTTAAGGTGGTTCTGACAAGTGTCGTCGACATCTTCACATCCGGTCACCTGGGGGGCAAGCCACTCCCATCTGGTCACATGGGTGGCAAGCCACTCCCACAAAGGAGGCCACACCCACAGAGTAGGTTTGAACAATTTTTGAAACCCACCACTGGTATAAACAGAGACCAGATTTGGAGAAAAGGATCTTTCACTTGTTTCTTTGCTTTTATGAAGCTTTTTTTTTTAAAGCTAGCGTGGTTTCTCACACTTTTAATTAATACCCATTCAGGAAAAGATGTGATTCAGTTTTCCAACAGTTTGCAATTATTTATCTAGTGGCTGGCAACACAAATTGGATTAATATCTTATTTTTCACTACTTGGTCCCTCTTGGAAAGACAGACAACAAGCCAATAATAGAATTCATTGCTAAAGGCTGTTGAACATTTCTTTATTTCTGAGAACTTTAAAAAAAATAGACTGTATAAATCAGTGTTTTTCAAATAGGTAAAGGCAAAGGTTCCCCTCACACATATGTCCTAGTTGTTCCTGACTCTAGGGGGCGGTGCTCATCTCCATTTCAAAGCCGAATGGCCAGCGCTGTCCAAAGACGTCTCCATGGTCATGTGGCTGGCATGACTAAACGCCAAAGGCACATGGAACGTTGTTACTTTTCCACCAAAGGTGGTTCTATTTTTTCTACTTGCATTTTTATATGCTTTTGAACTGCTGGGTTGGCAGAACCTGGGACAAGTAATGGGAGCTCACTCCGTTACGTGACGCTAGGGATTCGAACCACCAAACTGCCAACATTTCTGATCGACAATCTCAGCTTCTTAGCCACTGAGCCACCGCGTCATCAGTGCTAGTAAGGAGTGCTGACAGCAAAGAGCACCCTTAACTAGCAATGATGATGCTACCTAGTTAGGATAAAGAAACTTCTGCAAGAAAAGAAGAAAGTTCAGAGATAACCAAGGATGCCTCATTTAAACCCTGAGCTACAAATATTCTCCGTCAAAGTTAACTGTGGTCAATTACCGTATTTTTGGAGTATAAGATGCACCAGAGTATAAGACGCACCAAGATTTTGAAGAGACAAATTAAAAAAAAAAGGTTTTGCATTCTGCAATCCTCCCCAAAAAGGCCATGATTAGCCTTTAGGAGGTTATCGAGTGCTCCTGGGGGTGGGGCCACCCCCCAAAATGAGCAAAAAAGGTCAGTTTTTTTTGCAAAAATGGGCCCATTTTTTGTCAAACAAAGGGCATGCAAAGCCTTTAGGAGGCTTATAGAGTGCCCCCGGGGACTTGGAGGCCAAAATTGAGTAAAAAGCAGCCCGTTTTTCGTTCATTTATGCTCTTACCAGCCCCCAGGAGCGCTCTATAAGCCTCCTAAAGGCTTTGCATGGCCATTTTGGTGAAGGGGGTGGGGTTTCGGGAGGCAAAAAATTGCTGTATTCAGCAGGGACGTGCAGTCACTAGAGGCAGGGGAGCAATAGCAATAGCAATAGCAGTAGACTTATATACCGCTTCATAGGCCTTTCAGGCCTCTCTAAGCGGTTTACAGAGAGTCAGCATATTGCCCCCAACAATCTGGGTCCTCATTTTACCCACCTCGGAAGGATGGAAGGCTGAGTCAACCCTGAGCCGGTGAGATTTGAACCGCTGACCTGCTGATCTAGCAGTAGCCTGCAGTGCTGCATTTAACCACTGCGCCACCTTGGCAGGGCCTCACCAGTCTCCTCAGGAAAAGGAAAGAATTTTAAAGAATTTTTTAAAAATAATTAAAGCCAAGGTAGTTGCTACCAGACTCCAAGTCACAGTGGCTTGGAGTCTGCTTAGTGTGAACTATAGGAGGAGGCGAGAGAACTATGGGTCTTCCACATTGTGGTGACCAAAACTGGATGCCGTATTCCAAGTGTGGCCTTCCCAAGGCATTATAAAGTGGTATTAACCCTTTGCGTGAAGTGTTTCTCCGATCTTCCCCAAGGGTGAAAACATCCTCCCCTGGGCTCCGGAGACCGGAAACGGGCACATTTCTGGACTTCCAGGAGGCTCATTTTTCACCCTCCCGGAGCCTCTTCACGGGCCCTGCGCTTATCTGACACGATGAACAGGCTGCATGGAGACTCCTGGGAGGGTAGGGTGGATGTGGCCAGTCGGTCCTTGCAACAAGTGGTTTGGTGAACTGGATGGGAAATCAACATCTGGTTTGCCCAAACCGGTGTGAACCGTCTGAATCCCACCCTTGGACATGTCAATTTTTTCAGCGCCGTTGTCACTTGGAATGGCCAGTAAACGAATTGTTGTCAGTTGTATTAAGAAGGATATCATGAGCTGGTGTGTTGAAAGCTCTGCTCATAACCAGCAAGGGTTAAATACTATGGTTATGCCTTGACTGACCGTGGTTTCTACAATAATCCCAAATATCTAGGTTAATAAAAGATTAAGTTTTAAAAACATTGCCTGCCTGCCTGCCTGCCTGAAAACTTTGGAAGAAAATTTTCAGGAAGCATCAGAAGGAAAATTTAAAAAATAAATATAGCATCAGCAACCATGGAAGAGTTACTATTGCAAAGCAATTGTTCCTGGTAGACATTATGTCTATCAAGAAGCCGATGATAGATAATAAATGCTAAATATTTCGTGGCCGTCAGAATATCTTCTCAGTTGCAAAGAATAAGTCTTCTTTATATTAGATTAAAAGAATAAGTCTTCTTTATATTAGATTAAAAGAGTTGGAAGGGACTTTGTAGGTCATCCAGTCCAACCCCCTGCCCTAGCAGGAGGCCCTACACTATTTCTGACAGATGGCAGTCAAGTCTCTTCTTGAAAGCCTCCAGGGATGAAGCGCCCACAACTTCTGAAGGCAACTTCTGTTCCATGGGTTGATTGCTCTCATTGTCAGGAAATTTATCCTTATTTCTAGTTGAATCTCTCCTTGATCGGTTTCCATCCATTGTTCCTTGTCTGGCCTTCGGGTGCTTTGGAAAATAGCTTGACCCCCCTCCTCTCTGTGGCAGCCCCTCAAATATTGGAAGACTGCTATCCTGTCTCCCCTGGTCCTTCTCTTCATTAGACTAGCCATGCCCAGTTCCTGCAACCATTTATCGTATGTTTTAGCCTCCAGTCCCGTAGTCATCTTTTATTGCTCTTCTCTGTACTCTTTTTAGAGTCCCAACATTTTTTTAACAGTGTGGTGACCAAAATTGGATGCAGTATTCTAGGTGTGGTCTTTCCAAGGCTTTATAGAGTGGTATTAGTACCTTGCTTGATCTTGATTGTATCCCTCTGTTAATACAATTTAGGATTGCCTTGACTTTTTTTGGCTGCGGCTGCACACTGCTGGCTTCGTCCCTATTTTGCTTCGTCCCTATTCTAATTCAATCCGTCAAGGCTGATTTGGATCTTTGGAGGAGTCAGGAATCTTTTATTGCACTAATAAACACAATAACAATTGTTGACAACTAGTAATGGGCAGGCCTCCCTATTTTCTTGATGGTGCGTATTGCAAACAGGGGGGCAACCGTGGGGAGGAAGATCAGAATAGCTGAGCTGGTGGCTTCCCTTGAATGCTTCAGATTAGAGTTTTCTGCCTCCAACTGGTTTGGCATATGGAATTCTTTTTATACCAAGGACTAGAGAGCACAGCGTTAAGGATGTGAAAAACATGTATATATCATGGATTCTTTTAGGATGGATTCCAGCATTTGGAAGCTAATTTAAATAGCTTTGATGTAAATGGCACATTTTCAAAGAAATTATCCCTCCCTCCATCTCTTCCTCTCTTTTCCCCATTCTCCTTCCTTCCTCTCTTCCTTCCTTTTCTTTCTTTCTTGCTTATCTTTTTCTTCACTCTCTCTTTTTTCTTCCCTCTGTCCCTGTTTTCCTTTCTTCCTTCTTTCTCTCCTCTCCTCTGCTCTCTTTCCTTCCTTCCTTCTCTCTTCCTTACCTACCTTCCCTCCTTTCTTTTTATCTCCTCTCCTTTCCTCTGCTTTTTCCTTCCTTCCTTCCTTCCTTCCTTCCTTCCTTCCTTCCTTCTTTTTCTTCTTTCCTCTCCTCTGCTCTTTCCTTCCTTCCTTCTTTCTTTCTTTCTTTCTTTCTTTTTCTTCTTTCCTCTCCTCTGCTCTCTTTCCTTCCTTCCTTCTTGCTTTCTTTCTTTTTTACTTCCTCCCTCCCTCTCTCCCTTCCTTCTTTCTTGCCACGCTTTGCGCAACCTTCAATAGTACTTTTTCTTTTCAGATTTCTTTCTTTCTTCTTTGCCTTTTTCCTCTTTGTCATCTTCCAACAGTAACCAATCTTTATTTAGTGACTCTGCTCAAAAGTCTGAGAAAAGGGAGTGGGGGAATGAACCAAGCAAGCAAAAAACTGGGAATAAAGGAGAAGTATTGAAAATCACACATGTGGCTGATTTTCTAAACATAAGGTTAGTCTAAGGCAGTGTTTCTCAACCTTGTCAACTTGAAGATGTCTGGCATTCGCTGGCTGGGGAATTCTGTGAGTTGAAGTCCAGACATCTTCAAGTTGACAAGGTTGAGAAACACTGGTCTAAGGAAATCCACATTGTAGCAGCTGCTATTATTGATGAAAGAAAGAAAGCAATTTACTCTGCTTCCCCCACCCTCCACCCCATTTACATCAAAATCAGGAACGGCCATACCCTGAGCATTGCTTTTTCAGAAAAGTTGTAAACATGCATTGTTATGAATCTTTACACTGATGTTTTTAATCCCTGAGATAGCCTGTCAGACTGGAATATTTTAATGTACATTAAAATAGAATAGAACCAAGTAGAGTTAAGCAGAGCAGAGGAGAACACAATGGATCATAATGGGATGGGATGTGGTGGGGTAGAGTGGAATAGAATAGAATAGATCAGATAATAGAATAGAATAGGATGGAATAGAATGGAATGGAATGGAATGGAATAGATCAGATAATAGAATAGAATGGAATGGAATGGAATAGATCAGATAGAATAGAATATAATAGAATGGAATGGAATGGAATAGATCAGATAGAATAGAATATAATAGAATGGAATGGAATGGAACGGAACAGAACATTCTTTATTGGCTAAGTGTGATTGGACACACAAGGAATTAATCTCTGGTGCATAACCTCTTACTGTAAATACAAACAACAAAGTAACATAATGATAAGATAACAGAAGTAAAAGGTAATAGAAAAGATGGGAAGGACAACAGTGGTAATAATACTATTAGTATTAATAATACTGTTATTAATAGTAATAATAATAGCCTGGATTTTTACACCCCATAGATCCCACTGGGTAAACAAGGCTTTCTTCCAATCTCTCTGGTCTTCAGAGGTTGCCGCTGATTCTGAACTCAGATATTTTAAACAGCCATTATCTTTCCAGAAGAGAAAGGCTTCGTTTTGGCTCTGCTTTCAACCTTTTGCAAATTCTCCTCTCTTGCTATTACCATCTTCTTTCCACAACGTTGCCTCTCCGTAGCCGAGCATGTTCTTATTCTATTGAGCTAGTCACAGCTGGCAGGGAACCCACAGCTGACACTTCCCCTCCAAGCGTTCTAATAAAAGGCTGGTGAGATAATTAAAGGAGTCCCGAACACAGTTGCCACTTCCAGCTTCCTACTGCAGAACCACAGGAGGATAAGAGAAATCAAAATCAAAATGAAACTCTGCTGGAACAGACATATCGATGCTTTGGTGACTATTGTGGTTTTGTGGCTAAGGCTAATGTCAGGGTTCCGACGGATGCCCTAATTAAATCATGAGTCTCAAGCCAAACCTTAAAAGAAATCCAGTTATTTATTAGGAGCAACATGTCGGCACGTACCCAAGTGAAGCCAAATCTGACCTCATGTAATTTCGGGACTTTTTTAAAACGCGGAGGGACACGGGAAAAATTGTTAGAAAATGTGCTTGTCATGCTGAAATCGGTACGTCTGGTCACCTTACCCAATTATGACCCTGTTTATCTTCCTCCCCCTCAGGGTGTGTCATAAATCACATTCTCCAATGGAGCACTTTTGCGGGCTGTAGAGATCACACCCTTCCAGTTGTTGCAGGTAACCTGGGAGAGAGCCTTGGGAAAGATATGCATGGAATGTGCTTCTGGTTATGGCTGCCATGCTGCTCTGTCAGTACGCTCCCCTTTCCTTTGGCAACTCGAGAGCAAGGCAGGGATGCTTTGTGGGTTGAAAGCTAAATCTGTAATGAAGGTCCAGGATTCCTTAAGCTTAGGTGGGGGAAGAACAGCAGAGAAGAAAAGGGCCAATTTTTCTTTTTCTATTCCCATTGTCTCAAGTGTTTGGAATTTAAATTGAATTCCATTTTTTGGAATTCTGGTTCAATTTGGAGGAAATCTCAGGGTTCCAAAAGAGGTCTGGTCTCTGTCTGCAATGTCTTTTCAAACCACATCATATTCAATTTGTCTTTAACTCAACTGCAACACTCCCAACAGGAAACCCCAAAGATGCTTTCTCAAGAGGCAACTGGACTTCCTTGTTTTTCTTTGAAGATGTTTCGCTTCTCATCCAAGAAGCTTTTTCAACTTCTCTCCTTAATTAGTTTCTACCCAATTGCTTCTTGTTCTACCCTCAGGTGCCTTGGAGAATAGCTTGACTCCCTCTTCTTTGTGGGAGCCCCTGAGATATTGGAACACTGCTATCATGTCTCCCCTAGTCCTTCTTTTAATTAAACTGGACATACCCAGTTCCTGCAACCGTTCTTCATATGTTTTAGTCTCCAGTCCCCTAATCATCTTTCTTGCTCTTCTCTGCACTCTTTCTAGAGTCTCAACTTCTTTTTTACATCGTGGTTACACGTATATGCTTGTGATGTAGTGTGCTCTTCATCTTAACCAACTCTTGTTGTGATTGATGGATTCTGTTTCTGGGTCCAGTTGTGGATGCCACAACTCAACAGAAACTTTTCTGGGGGATCATGGGAAGTTTTCGCTTGGATTCTTGTACCAAACAGGGAGTAGAACTTAATGTCTCTCTATGATTATGTGATTCACTTGAGTGAGATCTATATAAGGCTATGAATCTGGACTTGCCACCGAGGTCAAAATGGACATTTTTCTATTGTCTGCTGTCACCAGGGCTAGTAACTTTGGGGGAGAGTTCATTTAACATCCAACATACACAAAGCTCGTTGTTCCAAGAAAAACAGCTTGATTAATGTTTCTCACTCTCTTTGCCATTATCCCTGATAACTTTTCTGTTACCATTTTTGGCTCTCCTCAAATCAACTCTTTTCTCTATTCCTGTTTCTCTACTCTGACCTGAATCGATTAAATGGTAATATTTTAATTAAAAGAAAAGGAAAGGGACTGAGAAAGGATCGCCAAAGTCCGTTTTCATTCCAGTGAATCACATACACTCTATCACTTTAAAAAGTGTACAAGGAAGGAAAGAGCTACCTTCTCATTTCCGTCAGTTATACAAACTAATCTTTTTTGTCATGCATAAAGCAAGTTGCCTCCACATTGGGTACAACATGACTCAAAATATCAATTGCAAAAGGACAATATTGGCAATTGCATAGGACTTCATCTGTTGCCTGTGAGCATTATTTGGCTTAAAAATAAAATCCCCAAAGAGTCAGTTTAATTTAAAAGATTCAACAAAGAAAGAAAAATGTTTATCTCTGGAAAAGAACTAGACTGTTGTGGCCTGCCAGCACCCAGCAGAGCTGGTGGCAGTCTCAGACAGTGAGGAGGTTGGGGAGGAGCATAGGCCAATCCTGAAGTCTGGGGAAAGCTCTGAGGAGAGCTCTGCATCGGAGGCAAAGATGGGGCCAGGGCCATTCAACAATTATCAGCTGCCTTCAGAGTCCAATATCAATGGGGCAGAAGAACAGCTGGGGCCTGTTCCTGATGTGTGCATGTGCAGAGCTCCCAGAAGAAGGGAACAGCTAAGAAACAAGGGCCGACTCGGGAGTAAAGGGACAGATAGACAGTGAATGGCCCCTCTCATAAGGAATAAAGAGGAGTGAAAGGGGAGGGGAGTTTGCAGGAGACAATTAGTTCAATTCATTAGAGTGAAGATTTATTCCTGACTTCGTGCCAACTACTGTCTGCTACAGAGTGGCGTTTGGAAGATATCGGCCTGGCAGCTCTCCAAGCCTAATTATGGTCTGTAGTTGTGAAATCTCATGAAAAACTGTTGGCCAGGAATTCCCTTTAACCTAAATAAAAGAGGTTTTATCAGGATGAGGAGTCTGCTTCATGATCAGTTTGCCCTTGTTCCTTAACTGTTCCCTCTCCTGGCAGCTCTGCGCATGCGCATATCAGGAACAGGATCCAGCTGTTCGTCACTGATCTCTGACTCCGAAGGCAGCTGATAACTGTCAGATGGCCCTGGCCCCCTCTCTGCCTCTGACACAGAGCCCTCAATAGAGCCTCCCCCAGACTCCAGGACTGTCCCATGTTCCTCCCCAACCTCCTCACTTTCTGAGTCTGCCACCAGCTCCACTGGGCACTGGCAGCCCACAACAGGATCCTACTTGATCAAAAACGTCCATGGAAAAGACCTAAACAAGATGGATCAACAGCATCAGCAAGTATGGCAGGCCCAATGGGCCAAAAACGCTCAGGACCATATTGTTTGGAAGCATCCAAAAGAAGCCTTCATCCTGCAGCAGATAGACAATGGCCAAAATGATAATGATGTGAGCATCAAGAGAACATGTGATCAACCGCATGGAGTACAAACCTTGACTAGCTCAAGCAAGGCCATTATGACATTTACCAGAACAACAGAGTAACAGTGTGGGAAGGGACCTTGGAGGTCTTCTAGTCCAACTCCCTGTTCAAGCATTCCAGACAAGTGGCTGTCCAATCTCTTCTTAAAAGCCCCCAGTGGTGGAGCACCCACAACATCTGGAGGCAAACCGTTCTACTGATTAATTGTTCTCACTGTCAGGAAATCTCTTTGGGTTGGTTCTGTCCTTGATTAGTTTTCCATCCAATTTTTTCTTGCTTTGCCTCCTAGTGCTTTGGAAAATAGGTTTCTAATAGGTTTCTTTGGAAAATAATTTCTAATGTAGCTTCCTATTTTTGTCACCCAATTGGAAGGATTTTTTTTTGGCTGAACTTACAAAAGAAGCTGTTCAAAATATGGGTGAAATTCATAACAAGGAGCAGCGGAATGGATTAGAGAGAAAGATTGTTTGGTACAAAAAAGAAGAAGAATATAAAGTCAGTTTCTTTGACCAGAGTTAAAATAGGATGTGCTGTCATTTTGGCTGATTCATTTTGGACGCTGATATCTGGAAAAAAATATGACATCCATCATGTAATAAGATGTTTAAACTTTTATAGCTACCGTTCTATATATGTTTCCTGTTTTGATAGCATTGTCTATCAGGGTTCCAAGTAACATACCCACAGCAGACAAAACTCCGAGGCAAGTAGATTCCTCAAGGAATAGCTTTATTGGATATGCCATATTGACACAGGCTGGTAAAACCAACTCTAAATGTTCCCGCGGTTTTCACCTAAATTAAAAGTAGAAGTTTTTCACTTTCTCAAAACAACCAGTCACATGGTCCAATCAGGATACAGACCAGTTGCTAAGTGACCTCAGTCCCCTCCTTTCAAGCACCTGCTGAAGTGTCCTTGGTTCTCAAGAGAAAGTATTTTGTTTTGGCTACCGGTACAAACCCCAGCTGTCTCTACTACCCACTCCCTATCCCTTAGCTCCAGTTGTGGCAGCCCTGAAGCCTCAAAATTGCCTCAGTCAGGTCAGCTTCAGGGTTGATATTGTCTCTGTATCTCAGTGGCGGGTTCCGGATCCATGAACGTGCATGCATATTTACCGCCTGCGATGCCTCCATGACACTCCAGCTGCTCGGCGGAGCATTGTGCAGGTGTCATGTGCTCCGTGCAAGTGCGCAGAAGCCCCAAACAGCTCAAATACAGGTAAGGAGCTCAGGCGGGTGGGCGGGGCCCTCCGGAGCACCATACCGGAATGGTACCTGGTGCTCCCACCAGGCACCGGCACGCCCGTACTGGGGCATACCACCTGCAACCCACCACTGCCGTATCTGTTGTCTCTTTTGTACATGGTAGCATACCGGCATTACCTTCTATTTGCGAAATGTGGATTTATTTATAGTTTAGAGGAGATATGAAATGTTTATTTGAATGAGATGCATTGTTATTTGGGGTAGTTTTCTTTGAAACTGCTGGCATCTGGAATGGAAAAAAATACTGTGCATTGGAATTTGTCTTTTTTTTTTTTAAAGGACAGACAGTCCTTCTGCCACCTCATACGTAAGACTTTAATTTTGCTTACACTAGGATATCAAGCCCATTTAATGCTTTTTAAATGGAGTTCTGCTTACAACTAGGAGTTGAGATGTGGAATGTTGAGCTTTATGTAATGTCATTATTTTAGAGCTCTAATTGGAGTTTTTGCTGTTAACTGATAATTGGCAAACATGTTACATTTGATTTGTCCATTGTTAAGAGATGAGCTATGACATGAAGAATAGAATAGAATAACAGAGTTGGAAGGGACCTTGGAAGTCTTCTAGTCCAACCAGCTGCTTAGGCAGGAAACCCTATACCATTTCAGACAAATGGTTATCCAACATCTTCTTAAAAACTTCCAGTGTTGGAGCATTCACAACTTCTGGAAGCAAGTTGCCCCACTGATTCATTGTTCTAACTGCCTCCTTAGTTCTAAGTTGCTTCTCTCCTTGATTAGTTTCCACCCATTGCTTCTTGTTCTGCCCTCAGGAGCTTTGGAGAATAATTTGACTCCCTCTTCTTTGTGGCAGCCCCTGAGATATCGGAAGACTGCTATCATATCACTCCAAGTCCTTCTTTTCATTAAACTAGACATACCCAGTTCCTGCAACCGTTCTTCATTTGTTTTAGCCTCCAGTCCCTTAATCATCTTTGTTGCTCTTCGCCGTGCTCTTTCTAGAGTCTCTATTTGTCTGAAATGGTGGAGTGTTTCCTGCCTAAGCAGGGGGTTGGACTAGAAGACCTCCAAAGTCCCTTCCAACTCCATTATTATATTATATTATAAAATGGGGCAAAACTCCCAGAACAACTATCTTGCTTAGCGGTGGAAATCTGGAGCTCGATTGTGGTGGTAAGTTGAGGAACATCTGCGTTTATTCAATTTCTATAGCTGCTCATCTCAATCAATGATTTGGCTTTCAATTCCAAAGGTATAACACAATTACAATGCAAATATTTTAACAATAAAAAATAGTAACAAGGTGCTCTCTTGGTGTACGTCTGGAGGGAAGATTTTTCTTTCTTTTCTAGTTTGCATTATCTTTTATTGTTGTAATTAAAACTTTGATTAAACTTGTGAACTGTATAGCTGAGCCCCCAAATCTTAGGCGCTTGCAGACAAAGTTGCCATCACAACTTATAATGGTGCATTTTTCTTGCGTTGTTGATGTCATTCCAGATAAGCCTTGTTTTCTTCACCTTCCCTGTGCGTCAAATGTGGAGCTTTTAAATAAACAGTGACTACAAAAAGAACAAAAGATAAATAGAACCCCCCCCCCCCCGAAAGGAATGGGGCAGAGATCTGTTTCTGCTCATTTGCTTTCTATTTTTGCTGCAGGCTATTAGGGGTGGCGGGGGGTGGGGGGAAGCATATCAGTATAACAGTTTAGAAGGCAGCATTTTCCTATTGAAAATTGCCTGTTGGTAACCGGGTACCAACACAATGTAAGCAGCTTAAATTAGATTAAGCAGCTTCCCCCAACGTGATCTCTCCCGAGCATACTGAATCGTAGCCATCTCGAATAACGAACGAGATAAAAGTTGTCTGCATGGTTCAGATAAACCCTCAGAAATCCCAGAGATACATTCTCAGGTTAAGCTTCAGTCCATCTGCCCCCCCCCCCCTTTTGTGCTAAGTATTCTCAACTCAGTCCTTACAGCCTTGATCGGCTGCATGATACAGCCTGGATACAGTCCTTTGAAAATTATTTCCCACCGAGGTATTTAGCAATAGCAGTTAGACTTATATACCGCTTCATAGGGCCTTCAGCCCTCTCTAAGCGGTTTACAGAGTCAGCATATTGCCCCCAACAACAATCCGGCGTCCTCATTTTACCCACCTCGGAAGGATGGAAGGCTGAGTCAACCCTGAGCTGGTGAGATTTGAACAGCCGAACTGCAGAACTGCAGTCAGCTGAAGTAGCCTGCAGTGCTGCATTTAACCACTGCGCCACCTCGGTTCCTCCTCTTTACCCACAACTTCTGGAGGCTGGCTGTTCCGCTGGTTAATTTTTCTCTTAGCACTGGAGGTTTTTAAGAAGAGGCTGGACTTATCTCAAGTGGCATAGGGCCATGATGGCGAACCCATCGTGCCACAGGTGCAGTGGTGGGTTGCAGGCGGTACGCCCTGGTATGGGCGTACCGGTGCCTGCCAGGAGCACCGGATACTGTTCCGGTACAGTGCTCTGGAGTGCCCACCCGCCTGCCTGAGCTCCTTACCTGTATTTGAGCTCTTCGGCGCTTCCACGCCGAGCAGCTGGACTATCGTGGAGGCATCGCAAAGGTAAGGATGCATGCCCATGCTGCACGCATGTGCATGCATGCTGCATGCCTGCATGTGGGGAACGCTGGGTCCCATTGCACCGAACCGGTTGCAACGGGATCCGGAACCCACCCCTGCAGAGGTGGCACATGGACCCCTCTATGCGGGCACATGAGATGTCACCCCAGCTCACTGCGCATGTGCGCTCGCCTCTCTCCAACCAGCTGATTTTCAGGTCTCAGTGTGCATGCGGGAGACACAAATGCAAGCACAGGGCAGTGTTGCATGTGCATGCACGGGGTGCGGGGTGTGTGGGGGTGAGAGAGGAGGGTGCAGCACCCTTCCCATGCCCCATTTTTGGTCCCACAAGGCTTCAGGGAGTCCTGCTAAGCCCAAAAGAGGGTGCAGGGGGTTGCATGCGCATTCGTGGGTGGGCAGGGGGAGCGGGGGAGTCACATGTGCATACGCAGGGAAGGTAAGGCGCACAGGGAGTGTCGTGCGCACATTGCATTATGGGTGTGGGCACGCATGCACCCACTCACATGCACACTTTCGGCATTATCTCCTGATGATTGGCCCAAAGTCACCCAGCCAGGTTTCTGCTTAAAGTGGACTAGAATTCCCCATCTCCTGGTTACCAGCCTGGTGCCTTAACCACTATTTCAGTGGTTAAGAAGAGCCATGGGGGAGCAGTGGTTAGAGTGCAGTATTGCAGGCTAACTCACTTGAGAGACCGCCTGCTGCCAATTACCTCCCACAGACCCATTAGATCCCACAGGGTTGGCCTCCTCCGGGTGCCATCTACCAGCCAATGCCACCTGGCTATTACCCGGGGGAGGGCCTTCTCTGTGGCAGCTCCGGCCCTCTGGAATGAACTCCCCGCAGGGATTCGGACCCTCACCTCTCTCCAGGCCTTCCGAAAAGCCGTCAAAACCTGGCTTTGCCAGCAGGCCTGGGGGTGATGAGTTCCCTCCCCTCTCGACATGTATGGTTGTGCGACTGTTGTTTACTTTTATTATTTGTATTTTGTTTTTTATGTTCCCCTTTTCCCCCCTTGAATTGTTCGCCGCCCTGAGTCCTCCCGGAGAAGGGCGGCATACAAATAATAAAATTCTATTCTATTCTATTCTACTGCCCACTGCCAGGAGTTCAATCCTGACTGGCTCAAGGTTGACTCAGCTTTCCATCCTTTCCGAGGTGGGTAAAATGAGGAGCCAGATTATTGGGGGGGGGAGGGGGGGCAATAGGCTGACTTTGTAAACTGCTTAGAGAGGACTGTTAAGCATTGTGGAGCACTATATATAGTAAATGCTTGTTCTGATATTTCAGTATGGGAGGAGCCCGGTTTTCTATCAGTTTGCAGCACTCATATTGCCTCTGAATCCTGATATCAAAAATTCCCCAAGTGATGAGTGATTGCTTGAGTTTGCACTGCATCTGTCTTCTCGCTCCTCCTGTCAATCATTTTTCACTTCATTATTCTTATGCTAGCCTGCCACTTTCAATTCCCCGATAACCTTGAAAAATCTTGCCTTTCGTTTCTTTAAATGGAGCTTAAGTTTTTCTGATCTCAAAATGCTGAGAGCCACGTCATTTAATATTTGGAATGGCTGAAAGCCTAAACATCCATTAGCTCACAGCAAGTTGTTTTCCTTTCCTTATTTTTTTCCCCTCGTCGATAAGAGACTTCATCTAATAATTTCCTTCTCATACCATACTAGCAAAATAATACAGCGGGAGAGATAACATTCCTCACCAAACATCCAGCAAAGCAAACTGGGGAAGAAAATGAATCTTAATATCATGCAGGATAAATTGATACAAGTTTAAGATAACATTTAAAGCAGGAAATTGAGCAACATGTTGCGGCACAAGGAGAAAATGTGATTTTTTGGGGTGGCTAGAAAAAAAGACACAAAGATAGCTTATGCACCACCTGGGTTCACACAGCACCTTAACTGGGTTAGCTAGGAAGCTAGCAGTGACATTTGTATCACATGCTGAGCTTAGAATAGAATAGAATAGAATAACAGAGTTGGAAGGGACCTTGGAGGTCTTCTAGTCCAACCCTCTGCTTAGGCAGGAAACCACTTCAGACAAATGGTTGTCCAAGCTCTTCTTAAAAACTTCCAATGTTGGGGCATTCACAACCTCTGGAGGCAAGTTGTTCCACTGATTAATTGTTCTGCCAGTAAATTTCTCCTTAGTAGTAGGTTGCTTCTCTCCTTGATTAGTTTCCACTCATTGCTTCTTGTCCTGCCCACAGGTGCCTTGGAGAATAGCTTGACTCCCTCTTCTTTGTGGCAACCCCTGAGATATTGGAACACTGCTATCATGTCTCCCCTAGTCCTTCTTTTCATCAAACAAGACATACCCAATCAAATCCCCTAATCATTTTGTTGCTCTGTAAAAAAGATGTGGAAACTCTAGCAAGAGTGCAGAGAAGAACAAAGATGATTAGGGGACTGGAGGCTAAAACATATGAAGAACGGTTTCTGGAATTGGGTATGTCTAGTTTAATGAAAAGAAGGACTCGGGGAGACATGATAGCAGCCTTCCAAAGGATGGAAACTAATCAAGGACAGAACCATCCTAGAACTAAGGAGAAATTTCCTGACAGTTGGAACAATTAATTAGTGGAACAACTTGCCTCCAGAAGTTATAAATCCTCCAGCATTAGAAGTTTTAAAGAAGTGATTGGAGAGCCAATCAATGAAATGGTATAGGACCATGATGGCGAACTTATGGCAATGCGTGCCAGAAGTGGCACACGGAGCCATTTCTCTGGGCATGCCAGCCATCGCCTGTTGCTCTTGTGTGTTCTGGTGCAGACATGTGTGCCAGCCAGCTGGTCTTCACGCATGCATGTGTGCCAGGAACCAAAAGGCCAGGTGACATGTGCGCATGCTGGAAACCGGAAGCTCAGCTTCCCAGCATGTGCATGTGTGCTGGGAGACATGTGTGCAACTACTGCCACTCCTGCACATGCGCGCACTCACGTTTCAGCAGTCGGTGCCAAAACGTTTCGCCAACACTGGTATAGTTGTCGACCAGACAATGCCATCTGGTGGCTCCCCGGGGGAGAGCCTTCTCTGTAGCCGCTCCGACCCTATGGAATGATCTACCCCCAGAGATCCGGATCCTTCCCACTCTCATGGCCTTCCAAAAGGCTACCAAAACCTGGCTATTCCGGCAGGCCTGGGGCTGTTGACCTCATGAATGAGGTCCAGCCCCGCCTAGATTGAGTGCATGAAGTGATCTTTTAATCTGTTTTTTTTTCTCTATTTTTAATTCTTTATTTTTTAAAAATGTATTTCTGTAAGCCGCCCGGAGTCCTTTGGGATTGGGTGGCCTATAAATTTATTAAATACTTAAATACTTAAATACTTAGGGTTTCCTGCCTAAGCAAGGGGTTGGACTAGAAGACCTCCAAGGTCCCCTCCAACTCCTCTTCTCTACTCTACTCTACTCTTCTCTACTCTACTCTACTCTACGCTACTCTTCTGATGGGACCAATGCAAAGAACAAGAAGAGAATACCGCCAGGAAATGTAGTTCATTTCCCTTCTCCTTAAGATTCAGTACAAAGAAGTAAAAGAGAAAGGTGAGAAGATTTGAAGAGGAAACAGAAGGAGAGGAAAGAAAGGCAGGGCCCAGCTCTTCCACCTCATTCTTTCCCATCCCAAATGATCTCCGTGGCTTCCCCGATAATCTGTTTTCCTATCCTTTCATTGCTAAGCGATTTATTCATGGCTTGGTTGGCTGGTTGGAAAACAGCGACCCTGCTGGAGTTTTCCAAACATTAGCAGCAATGCTGGGAGCAGAGCAAAGTTTGCGTCTGAGGCTCTCAGCCCTGTCAAGGCTTGGCTCAGCATGACATTCTGCAGACAAAACAATGATTCAGAATGGATGTTTCTTTCACAAAAGGAGAGAGGCTGCAGGAAAACTCTTGAGCTGCTTGCTAATTGTCTCAATGTAAACTTCTCTTAGCCGTTCTTCTAGCGTGTTGGAAGACAGCTACCGTGTCTTCCGACATGCTAAAATGGGTAAAACGGTTGCAGGATTTGGGTATGGCCAGTCTACAGAAAAGAAGGACTGGGGCGGACGCGATAGCAGTATAGGTGGTACCTTGCTCAATAGTAGTAACTGTGAAAGGGATCTTGGAGTCCTAGTGAACAACCCTTTAAATAGCAGCCAGCCGTGTGCAGCAGCTGCCAAAAAGGCCAACACAGTTCTAGGCTGAGTAAACAGAGGGATAGAATCAAGATCACGTGAAAGGTTAATACCACTTTATAATGCCTGGTAAGGCCACACTCGGAATACTGCATTCAATTTTGGTCGCCACGATGTAGAAAAGATGTGGAGAATCTAGAAAGAGTGCAGAGAAGAGCAACAAAGATGATTAGGGGCCTGGAGGCTAAAACAAATGAAGAAAGGTTGCAGGAACTGAGTATGTCTAGTTTAATAGAAGGAAAGACTAGGGGAGACATGATAGCAGTCTTCCAATATCTCAGGGGTTGCCACAAAGAAGAGGGAGTCAAGCTATTCTCCAAGGCACCAGAGGCCAGGAGAAGAAACAATGGGTGGAAACTAATCAAGGAGAGAAGCAACCTGGAATTAAAGAGAAACTTCCTAACGGTGAGGACAATTAACCAGTGGAACTGCTTGCCTTCGGAAGTTGTGGGTGCTTCACTGGAGGTTTTTAAGAAGAGACTGCAGAGTCACTTGTCTGCAGTGGTATAGGATTTCCTGCTTGAGCAGGGGCTGGACTAGAAGCCCTCCAAGGTCCCTTCCAGCTGTCAGCCCTTTGTCTTTGGATCTTCAGGGCTGCCACACTTAGCGCTGTGGGAAAACAGGAGGAGGGGCTGCATGGTGGAGATATATAGCCATAACAACATTCTTTTCTCTCAATGTCAAGGACGTTCAGCTTGCACCTGGAGAGACGTGACTGGGAGAACATCTCCCGTTGGGATGGTGGATTGATGGGACTATATGAGGGTCATGTGGATGCAGGGGAAGGGACTTTCCTTTAGGTAGATAAAACCTGGAGGCTTTCAGATTCGGGTTTTCCCAGATGTGCCAATATGACACCTCTAATAAAATGGAACTTTGAGGAACTGTTGGCGTCGGAGTCTTCATTGGTTGGGGGTGTTACTTGGAACCCTGACACCAGCTCTATTCTGATTCTGAATTCTACCTAGACTGTCATTTTGTGATCTTGGAGCTCCAAGATCACCGCAGATGGGGACTGCAGCCAAGAAATTAAAAGACGCTTGCTCCTGAGGAGGAAAGTGATGGCAAATCTAGACAGCATTCTAAAAAGCAGAGACATCACCCTGACAATAAAAGTGCCTATAGTCAAGGCTCTGGTTTTCCCAGTTGCAATGGATGGCTGTGAATGTTGGGCCATAAGGAAGGCTGAGCGCCAAAGAATGGAGGCCTTTGAACTCTGGTGCTGGAGAAGACTCCTGCATTGAGTCCCTTGGACGGCAAGGCGATCTAACTGGTCAGTCCTAGAGGAGATCAACACTGAAGGCTCTTTAGAAGGCCAGATCCTGAAGAGGAAACTCAAATACCTTGGCCAAATATTAAGAAGGAAGGACTCCCTGGACAAGAGCCTAATGCTGGGAAAGATTGAGGGCAAAAGAAGAAGAAGGGGACGGCAGAGAATGTGGTGGCTGGATGGAGTCACGGAAGCAGTAAAATGGACTACAGAGGATGGTAGAGGACAGGAAGGCCTGGAGGAACGTTGTCCATGGTGTCGCAATGTGTCGGACACGACTTTACAACTAACAACAACAACATGATCAATTTGTGAAGAGATGTATGTTGAACAAAGGCTTCCAAACCAAACCAAACCAGACCAGAACAGAATACATATCCCTTTTTGACCCCCACACAACCCTTTCGAAATACAGACGACTTACAACAGTTCATTTAGTGATTGTTAAAAGTTACAACGGAACTGAAAAAAGTGACTTATGGAGTCACTTAGGGAGATTTTCAGTCATCCAGATCATGGCTTCCCAAAAGTGCTCCCCCCCCACCAAAAAGGCAACTTTGTTTTTTCCCAGAAGATGTTTCGCTTCTCATCCAAGAAGCTTCAGAGCTGATAAGAAGCGAAAGATTCTTCAGAGCTGAAGAAGCTTCTTGGATGAGATTTGTCATACACCTGAATTTTGATCATGTGACCATGGGGAATGCTGCAATGGCCGTAAAATGTGAAAAACGATCGTAAGTCGCTTTTTTTCAGTGCTGTTGTAACTTTGAACAGTCGCCGAAAAAATGGTTGTAAGTCGAGAACTACCTATACTGCGTTGAGCAGAGATGTGAATTAGATGTATACCAGTGGTGGGATTCAAATTGTTTAACTACTGGTTCAGTGGGCCTGGCTTGGTGGGCGTGGCAGGGGAAGGTTACTGCAAAAATCCCCATTCCCTCCACACCCCAGTAACCTGCTTTCCAGCTCTGTTCTCCTCTGCAGGGCAATAAAAGAAGACCCAGCCGATCAGCTGGGACTCCCAAGGCAGGGAATAGATGGGGGTGGGGGCCAGCCAGAGGTGGTATTTACCAGTTCTCCAAACTACTCAAAATTTCCGCTACCGGTTCTACAGAACTGGTCAGAACCTGCTGAATTCCAACTCTGATGTACACCAGATTTCCTCCCCGCGCTATAATTCTATGCGAAGCAGTTGGGCATGCTTGAGTTATGATTGCAATCTAGTTTATCATTCAGCAGCCTCCTAAAAAGTGGCTCTTCGTCTTATTTTGACCTTACTTCATTTTGATCTGATCGAATTTTAACTTTTTCATTAAACGTCGGTAACGCCGGAGGCTGCGTCCTGAAAACACCACTGTATGAGGAAAAGTTGGAAATTTGCGCATGAAATTTTTAGAACCCCTGGAGGCTACGGTCTGAAAACCGTAGCCGTGTATTATGAAAAACTGAAAATTTGCATTCAGCAAGTGCAAGAACCCCACTCCGAAGCCTGCTTGGGATCCTTTTCATCAAAATTTCCTTTCCTTTCTAATGGTTAGTGGAAAAATACCAGGGGTGGGCTGCTGGGGGGTTTGCAGGGGTTCGGGAGAACCTCTGGCTAAGAATCTGTGCAGTTCAGAGAACCACCAAATCCCACTCCTGGCTGGCCCCGCCCAGCCCTCCCCTCTCAGGAGTCCCCAAGCGGCCCGTTTCGGATGCAGATAAGTACAGGACGTGCACGGAGGCTTGGGGAGGGTGGAAAATGGACCTACCAGAAGTTCGGGAAGGCCGGAAACAGGCCTGTTTCTGGCCTCCAGAGGGCATCTGGAGCCTGGGGAGCAGTGGTGCATTGCTGCCGGTCCTGACCAGTGCAGCCGTACCGGTAGTGGCCTGGAGCAGCTGAGAGTGTACCGGTATGGTGGCTCGTTTAGCCCACCCAATCACCCATGCTCTATAGCTGTATTTATGCCAAAAGGCACACTGCGCACAGGGGCACAGCATGCAGAGGATGCATGCATCCCGACAAGCAGCTGGGTGTCTCAGGATTGCGCATCCGTGCACAGTGTGTGTCAGGCTCCTGCACAGACAGACCACGATCACCGTGCCGGTAGCGATGTTAAGAGCAAGTCACCACTGTTGGGGAGGTTGTTTTCGGCCCCCTGAAGACTTAAGCAAAGCCTCTGGAATCTGAGGAGGGCAAAAACACCCTCCCCCGCTATGGTGCTGGAGACTGCACTCACCATAGCCACATCCACCCAGCAACCGGGCAGAGAACCCCTTGTTAAGCCCACCTCTGATAAACACATATATTTCTTCCTCCTGAAATTTAAAAAACATTAACAAAACAAAATGCAAAAGGCCGTGATGTTACACTACCAAAGTGGTGTAAAGATTTGGCTATACCTGAAAAAGCCAAGAGACAGAGATTTCAAGCAAAGTTGGCAAGTGTCTCTGGGTCATTCTGTATCCCCATTTTGGAGTTCGTACTACGCTCTGTTTCCCAAAGGCTAAGTAAACATAACAGGACCACAAAGCGTTTAATGGATGGCCACAGAGGAGACAATCCGCGGCATTTCATACAAGACACACACCGTATGCCCATAAAAAGGAATACAGTCACTCTGGCTGAATTTGCGAAGGGCTTAATAGTTTCCATGTCACCTTTCAGCTGAGTGGGATTCTTTTCCATGACAGCTTGTTTAACATCCACATGACGTTCCGCATTTATAACTCCAAAGTGGCAAAGTACATAAGGACAAGCCTAGTGTATTTTTCTCCGCAACTAAGTGGGCGAACGAGGATGACGAAAGAGCAATGTCGGGAGTTCAGGGTCCACCGCTGTTGACAGGGAGGGTGTCGCACAGCAGCACAATTTCCATCTCACCGAAGGGAAAAGTGTTAGATCAGCATCGCACTGACAGTGCAAAACAAGGGGGCTTCGGTGTTTGTCAGTGTTCAGAGAGAGCCAGTTGGGTATAGATGCTTTAGGGCAGAGATGGTGAACCTTTTTTGGCCCGTGTGCCAAAAGCGGGGGGAGCGTAGGGGGGCAAAAAACGACTGTACGAGCAACCTGGAAGTGACTTCTGGTTTATCCGTAAGGCTGTTTTTCGTCCTCCGGAGCCTTCAGGGAAGCTTCCTGAAGGCCCCCAAAGGCTCCGTAGGGCTAAAACTGGTACTACGAGCAATCCGGAAGTCGTAGGGTCATTTTTTGCCCTCTGGAGCCCTCAGGGAAGCCTCCTGTAGCCTCCTGAATGCTCCAGAGAGCTAAAACCAGCCCTACGAGCAACCCAGAAGTCGTAGGGTTGTTTTTCGCGCTCCAGAGGCTTCAGGGAAGCCTCCGGAAGGCAAAAAATGGCCTCAAAAGAAGGCCGAAGTCAGCTGGCCAGCGTGCACGTGCGTGCTGGCCAGCTGACAGGGCAATGCCTCATGTGCCCTGACAAATGGCTCTGTGTGCCACCTGAGGCACGCGTGCCATAAGTTTGCCATCACGGCTTTAGGGGCTGGCCTCAAAATAGGAGAGTGTGAGTTCTAGTTCTGCTGTAGGTATGAAAGTTGTCTCAGTGACTTTGGGCCAAACACCAGGAGACTGTCTGTCTTAGTTATCTACTAGCTATGAAAGCCAGATTGGTAACTTTGGGTGAATCGCCAGGAGACTGAGAGTTCTAATCCTTCCTTAGGCATGAAAGCTGACTGGCTGACTTTGGGCCAATCAGCAGGAGACTGTGAGTTCTACTCCCACCTTAGGCATGAAAGCTGGCTGACTTTGGGCCAATCCCTCTGTTTTTCAGCCCAAACCACCTCATAGGGTTGTTGTGGGGAAAATAGGAAGAGGAAGGGATATTATGTATGCTCACCATTTTGAGTTACTTATAAAGTAATAAAGGCAGTCTAAAAATTAAATAAATCAGATATATAAGTAAATTCTGTAGTTTGCATTTTGGGTGATTTTCAGCATTTTTCATTTTCTTTCAGCTATCATCAACCCTTGTTTCCATCTAATCTTATAGGCAAAGAGAAATTACATGTTTTTTTTTAATTCTGTCAACAAGTTATTTCTAACATCACAACACTCCAGTTACTTGGATGTGAAATGAAAGTTACTAAGAGTTGCATGTGTGAATGAGTCTGGGTACCAAGAATATATCAGAAAAACTAAGGGAGCAGGAAATCAAACTGCAGCCAGTCTGTTTTGAATAATATTAAAATAATTTAAATCTTGTAGTTAAAGATGTTTGCTTCTTCCTTCCTTCCTTCCTTCCTTCCTTCCTTCCTTCCTTCCTTCCTTCCTTCTCCCTCCCTCTTTCTTTCTATCTTTCTTTGTTTCTTTCTTGTCTCTCCTTCCCTCTTTTTCTTTCTTTCTCTCTCTCTCTGTCTCTCTTTCTTTCTTGCCTCCCTCCTCCTTCCTTCCTTCTCCCTCCCTCTTTCTCTCTCTCTTTGTTTCTTTCTTGTCTCTGTCCTCCCTCCCTTTCTTTCTTCCCCTTTCTCTTTCTTTTTCTTGTCTCTCCCTCCCTTTCCTTCCTTCCTTCTTTCTTTCTTTCTTTCTTTCCTTCTTTCTATCTTTCTTTCTCTTTCTTTCTCTCTTTCTTTTTCTTTCTTTCTTTCCTTCTTTCCTTCTTTCTTTCTATCTCTTTCTTTCTTTCTTTCTTTCTTGTCTCCTTCCCTCCTTCCTTCCTTCCCACATTGAATACACATAAAAAAACTAGGTAGATTAATCACACCATTCTGAAATTTAGACATTTTGGCCATATCTTAGGGAGGCTTCTTGCCTGTACACCTCCTACCTTGCTATCTTCCGATCCTGAAGTTACCATCCTGTCTCTATCTCTCCTTTCCTGTGCTATAATGCAAGGATAACAGTGACTGGATTACTGGGAAAGTCACATGCGCTGCGTTGTATTGGACAGAAGAAGGGAAAGAGATTGCCTGTCCCATTTTATTCCTGTTTTTGTTAGGACAAGAGAAACAGGGCAGGTTAACTATGCCTCTAACTGTTTTGCTCAGGATGGCAAAAAACATTTGCAGCGTTAAGTCGTAGGAAGTTAGCACCCACCCCTCTCCTAGAAAAATGAAATATTTTAGGAAATATTAATATTTCCCCTAAAATGGGGGCAAAAACTCAGCGCCCACCCCCACGTTTGTCAAATAGGCCCTAAAGGCCTGGGTCAGTCTATTCTACATAACAAAGATCTACCTCCTTCAGGCAGAGCCATATAGGAATCCCAAAGCCCTTTGATTACATCATCCCCCAGCAAGGCTCAACCAACCTTGGGACTCAGGACAACCTACAAAGTTGCCTCCGCATGGCCCCATGGGAGCCTGATAACCAATCAGAATACAAGCTCAAATTCAAAAGCCTAGAGAGGGCATAAAGCCCAGGCGCTCTCAGCATCTCTTCCCCTCCCCCCCTCCCCCAAGGACCTCAAACCACATGGTCCTGTCCACCATTAAAACCATCTTTCCAATCAGCCTCCATGTCTCCAGTGTCTTTCTCCGCACTTGGAACTGAACCCAGAAGGACATTTCTTCCAACAAAGTGAAACTTATATCATACCTTCCATAACCGGTGCACTCTCCATTACAGTCTGAGTGATTGGCTTGCCCTTTGGGGCTTTGCAGCCCAGTGAGAGGAAACTAAACCGAAAATTAAACAATAGCGAAAGGTGAAAAATGTGGCATCTTTCATTAATGTGTGAAAGGCAGCAGGATTCCTCCCCTTACTACTGGGAGACCTGCATTACTTGCTCTGTTGGTTATAATAACTTCTGGTTCAGGCCACTTCCAACAATTTCTCGATCCTTTCTTGTAGACAGAGCTTTGAGCCAGTCACAGGCTTCTGAATTAGGAACAGAGCAAGTTGGAGGTACTTGTTGTGATTAGACTGCCTTTAAATGAAATATATTATTTGGATGCTCTGGGCTGTAAGTCATTTCTATTTTGACGTTTCCCTGTCAAAGGGTGAGTGGCCAAGTCTAGCAAATGAACAATGTTTTGTTGACCCTTAGCTGCATGAGAAATGAAACAAAAGATGGCAGAGAAAAGCTCCATCAAATAAAAGGAAAGTATGGGAAACTTCACACTATAAAATAAAACAACGAAGCCAGTGAAATATGCACATTAAAAAGAATGGAAAAGCTTGGAAAGAAATGGCTAAATATCCTCTTTCTAGCCTTCCACAGAACCACTGCTAGAGTCCCTGGGATTTGTAATAGTTAGAGTTTATGGAAAGAAGGAAGGGAGAGAAAAAGAAAGAGGCAAGAAGAAAGGAAAAGGGGGAAAGAAAAATAAGAAGAAAAAAAGAAGAGGGAAAGAGAGAAAAAGAAAGAAAGAAAAAGACAAAAATGAAAAGAAAAGAAGGAAGGAAAGAAAGCAGAGGAGAGAAAGAAGAAAGAAAGAAAGGAAGAAAGGAAGGAAGGAAAGGAAAAGAAAGGAAAGGAAAGGAAAGGAAAGGAAAGGAAAAACTTTCCTATGCAAAGAGCCGGACTGAACAATTTTCTTACACCCA
This sequence comes from Thamnophis elegans, assembly GCF_009769535.1. Taxonomy (NCBI): domain Eukaryota; kingdom Metazoa; phylum Chordata; class Lepidosauria; order Squamata; family Natricidae; genus Thamnophis; species Thamnophis elegans. Next base: position 91,710,442 of record NC_045545.1, on the reverse strand, counting down.
TTCCATATTTATTTATCACACTAATGCCTTTCAGGTAAATAAAAACAACAACAACCTTAAGCTAATGCAAGCAAGGAGGAAAATATGAAGCCCAGGAAATTAAACACAAGATAAGAAGATGAAGAGGAAATATAACTAGATCTAATTTATTCCCAAACCCTTCATTATAACTCTCTAATATTTTTTCCACTTCTGCAAATCATCCTTGCTTCACCCAGGAAGGCAATCACACAATGATTGCCTTTCCTTTCACAGTTACTCATGGTATAAAAACTATAAGGCTAATCTTAGTCCATCAGTTTGATTTTTGCAATGGTCCTCCAAATGTCTCCATAATGCTTGCAAGGAGAGGATGGAGACAGCCCTCTTCCTGCTGTGGTCTCCTTGCAACAGCTATTTCGGGGTATGCCATCTCAATAACAATAGTAGTAGCAATTTAGGTTTATATACACTCTGTGAAGCACTCCCTGGGTAGTTTACAATGTAAACATTATTAGCATATTGCCCCCAATATGCTAATAATTGTCCTCATTTTACTGATCTCGGAAGGATGGAAGGCTGAGTCAACCGTGAACCGGTCAGGATCGAACTACAGGCTGTGGGGCAGAGTTTGCCTGCAATTCAGGTTAGCCCTCGACTTACAACTTCTTTTAGTGACTGTTCCAAGTTACAACAGCACTGAAAAAGGTAACTTATGACCGTTTTCCACAGTTACGACCTTGGCAGCATCCCCATGATCCAGTGGTCAAAATTCAGATGCTTGGCATAATGGCTCATATTTATGGTTCTCAGTTCCAATTTGGGGGTTCTTCCTTAAAAAAAAAACATGTCAACAGGCCAATTCTTCCACAGCATCCCTTCCAAGACGGATTTGTTGGCCTTGCCATAAAATTGAGAAATGTCTTGTTCAAAGGGTTGGCTTCTCACTCCCGGAGACAAATTGTTCTAAATGAAAGCATTGCCAGATGAGATAAGACTTCATGTTGGGTTTTCACAGCTGTACTTCTGAGAAATGTGTATTTTTTTCCAAGACGAGCCAAACTCACAGCAGGATACTTTCCTTGAAGACAGTGAAGGGAAAGGGGAGTTGGTGAATCAACACAACGGTGTTGTTTTAGCCTTGTGGATTATGGTTCTTATAGTCAATGGGTCAGAAGGAGGATCCATGCGAAGGAAGGACAAAGAAGAGGGAGTCAAGCTATTCTCCAAAGCACCCGAAGGCGGGACAAGAAACGATGGATGGAAACTAATCAAGGAGAGAAGCAACCTAGAACTAAGGAGAAATTTCCTGACTGGGAGAACAATTAATCAGTGGAACAGCTTGCCTCCAGAAGTTCTGAATGCTCCAAAACTGGAAGTTTTTAAGAAGATGTTGGATAACCATTTGTCTGAAGTGGTGTAGGGTGTAGGGTTTCCTGCCTAAGCAGAGGGTTGGACTAGAAGACCTCCAAGGTCCCTTCCAATTGTTCCGTTCCATTCCATTCCATTCCATTCCATTCCATTCCATTCCATTCTATTCTATTCTATTCTATTCTAATGAACACACATGCACTATACACCAGGAAATCTACAGGTATTCCTTGACTTACACCAGCTCAAAGTTTACAACGGCACAGAAAGTTTACCAACAGTTTAGTGACCATTCAAAATTACAACGGCACTCAAAAAAAGTGACCTGAATGTTTTTTCACACTTACAACCATTGCAGCATAGCATCCCCATCATCACGCTTGGCAACCGACTCACATTTACGACAGTTGCTGTGTCCCTGGGTCACGGGATCCCCTTTTGCGACCTTCTGACAAGCGAAGTTAATGGGGGAAGCTGGAGTCACTTAACAACCATGTTACTAGCTTAACCTAACCACAGTGATTCCCTTAACAGATGTGGCAAGGAGGCAAAACTCACTTAACAAATTTCTCACTTACCCACATAATTTTTGGGGGTCAATTATGGTTGTAATTGACAAATGTGTTGCCAAACAGAGTCTGTGCAGTGGCTAATACCATGTTTTCCCCCAAATAAGACAGGGTCTTATTTTCTTTTGACCCCCGAAATAAGCGCTTGGCCTTATTTTCAGGGTGCAGGAGGTGCTCCTTAACCTCAGCCTGCACCCCACGGATCAGCTGATCCAGAGAGGGGTGGAAGTTCTGTTTCTGGCACACTCTTGCTAGCGCCAGCGTCACTGGGCCTCCTGCTCCCACCACTAAGAGGAGGGGCGCGGGAGCTAGGGTTTGCAGGAGCAGCCTCCACTAGGCCATTCCGTGTGGATGGCAGGTGCATGTGGGGTGCGTGGGGCACGCCCCCTCCTTCCTCCCAGAAAAATGGCAGGAACCGGCTGTGCATGCGTTTAAATATTTTAGGGGAGGGCTTATTTTCGGAAAAGGGCTTATTTTAGCGCATGCGCTCCAAAGCCCGACTGGGCTTATTATCCGGGGAGGTCTTATTTTCGGGAAAAGAGGGTAACTTACACCGCTTTCCCATTTGCAGGTCAGGAATGACAAGAATACATCTGAAAGGAAACCTTGGTTTAAGCTGAACCAATGGTATGTGTTGTGGCCCAGCAGGTGCCGTTGGAGCTGCCACCAGACTCCAATCGTGAGGGGCCCTATGAGTCGGCTCTGGAGGATGTGAAGGACCCTGGACAGGGTTCCAACTCCGAGCAGGGCACAGAGAGGCTGGTTGACCACCAGGAGGCACCTGAGCCTTGGACCAGTGGGGAGGAGACAAGGGAGAGTGAGCCGGAAGCCAGTAGTGAGTTGTTCCTGGATGCATACCATCGAAGAGCAAATAGGCGTTGGGAACAATTACGCAATTACAGGAGGTAATTGCACTCAGCTGGTGGTCATTAGGCTCCTCTCCAGACTACAAAAAGCTACTTGTGCACACGTCCCTCTTTGCAGAGGTCAACGCAGGATTGAATGTCAGAGGACATTACTATGAGCTTGGCAGGCTGGATTGTTGCCAAGCCTTATCTGTGTTTATTGCTGCCCGAGTTTGTCTGAGTTGCTGCCAAGGTCTTTATCTGTTTGTTATGCTTGACTTTCAGCCACCGAGGTTTTGGTTTCTTGCTATTAAAGTGCATTCCAGTTAAGCTTGTCTCGGCATTTGTTACTGGACGGAGGAGGGGGTCAGAACAGGTATGAATGAAACTGATGATTTAGCAACCTTCAAAAGAACGTCTTGAATTCCCACAAACTGATGCCCAAGAAATACTACTTGCCATTCTGGATTATATTGGAGCAGAAGCATCTTAATAGCACCTTTCCTGTCTGTCCTTTAAAATTGTCAGAAGCAATTTTAGAAGAGATACTGTTTTGACCCAGCTTCCGAAACACGACAAACCCTCTGTCATCAATCAACAATTCCTTTATTAGGAACTACAGCAGTCCCGGCACAAACTCTCTCTTTCACAGCCGGATAAAACCCAAGGTCTCTAAAGCAACTACCAGGGCAGAAGAGAGCAGGCAGAAGGCCCTTGAGAAAGAATTTCAGAGGGCCCCAAAACAACAACAAACTCTAACTGCCCGGCCCTTCCTCCCTCCTCCCGAGGATCTCCAAGTTGCCTCTCCAGCTCCATCTGTCTTGCTTCCCATGGGCCCTTGCCCTTCCCTGGCTGATTCAGATGGGGAATTGTCTTCTTCAGAGTCCTCCTCTTCTATGGAACCTGACAACAGAGGCAATTTCTTTAATGTCCCTCTCAATAGGGAATGTACCTTTGAACAGGCTTCCCTCCGGAGGTTGGTTCCTACCAGTTTGCACCTATTTGGTAGAACCGGTTCGTCAAATCTACCGGTTTGCCTGAACCAGCAGGGGTTTGGTGGCCTGGGTTGCTGGAACCGGCAACAACCCAGGTCTGCCACAACCCAGAACCAGTTCCCTGGGCAGCTCCAACCTATAGAAGAGGTTCCACAAATCTACAGGGCCATTTAGAACCGGTTCCAGCTCCCTCCCCCTGCCTGTCCACACATCATCAAGATGAAGAGCGAGAGGAGGAATTCTGGGAGTTGAAGTCCACAAGTCTTAAAGCTGTCAAGTTTGAACACCCCAGGGTTTTTTTTTCTAAAGGGTTAGGGGTGCAAGGGTCTTGTAACTTGACAGCTTTAAGACTTACGTGCTTCAAATGCCAGAGTTTCTGAGCCAACATTTTGGTTGCTAAGCAAGAGCGTTGTTAAGTGTGTTTTACCACATGTTACAAGTTGGCCACGCCCACCCAGTCACATGACTGGCAAGCCACTTCCATTTGGTCACATGGCTGGCAAGCCACTCCCACCCGGTCACATGGCCAGCAAGCCACTCCCACAAGGCAGGCCACACCTACAGAAGAGGTTCCAAAAAAATTTGAAACCCACCACTGGTGCCGCCATCTTGTTTTTCGGTTCTGTGCATGCGCAGAACAATTTTAATTGCACTGCGCATGCACATGCACTGCGCATCAAGCGCACAAATGAGCGAAACGTCAGTAGTGCCTGCCGGAACCCACCTCTGGTCCAAACTGACACGAAGTGAATGGTTGTAAGATGAAAATTACCCTCTAGTAAATAACCCATAGATGGGCTCTGCATTGGCCTCTCTTCTCAAATAAAATGTCTACAGATGCATTAGGAGACCTTTCAACTGAGTTACAGCGAGCTCCTCTGAAACAGACGTTTCTTTCTTCACTCCAGTGACTTTCAGGAATTTGTCATTAAAGCAAAGAAAGCAAATAATTTGAATGACTGCTCTTACTGGGGAAAGAGCTTTAATCTTCTCCTTTGGAGCTTTCTGTCAAATGGCAGATAATTTCAGGTTCAAAACACTAGCCGTGAAGTGAGACATGAGGATCGATTACACCGGATTAAGTTTACTCTCCCATGAAATTTTTGCTGGAGTGGCTTCTTGTTCTCCACGTTCCTCTGTATTCAGATTATAGAACAGGATAGAATAACTCAGTTGGAAGGGACCTTGGAGGTCTTCTAGTCCACCCCCTGCTGAGGGAGGAAATCCCATACCATTTCAGACAAATGGTTATTCAATCTCTTGTTTAAAACTTCCCATATTGGAGCATTCACAGCTTCTGGAGGCAGGTTCTGTTCCACTGGGTAATTGTCCTCACTGTCAGGAAATTTCTCCCAAGTTCTAGGTTGCTGGTCTCCTTGATTAGTTTCCATCCCTTGCTTCTTGTCATTATGGCAGGGATGGCTTCAGTCAGAAAGGCCAAGATAGCAACCAGGGGAGGGTGAAGAAAACTCCACCAATTTTTGTATGTGTGACCCACAAAAACAAAATAAGACACAGTTTGAGCAATCATTGTGGCCATCACTGGGAAACCTGAAGCACGTTGGGGACTGACTGTCAGGGAGAAAAAATTATCTTTGTGGACACTGGGATTTGACAGCAACTTAACGGCATGTGATCCATTGATCACTTGGATAAGAACCTATGACAGAATTCCTGGGTGGGAACTTATTTGTTTATTTATTAGATCTTCATCCCAACTTCATTACTTTATAAGGAACTTAAGGTGGAGAACATACATCATACTCCTTCCTCCTCCTGTTTTCTCCACAACAACAACCCAGTAAGGTGGGTTGGGCTGAGAGAGAATCATTAGTCCAAATCAGTCATGACTTTCATGCTTCAGGTGGGACTAGAATTCACAGTCTCCTGGTGATTGGCCCAAATCAGCCAGCTGAATTTCATGCCTCAGGTGGTACTAGAACTCACTGTCTCCTGGTGATTGGTCCAAGTCAGTCAGCTGAAATTAATGTCTAAAGTGGGATTAGAACTCACTGTCTCCTGGTGATTGGTCCAAGTCAGTCAGCTGAATTTCATGTCTAAAGTGGGATTAGAACTCACTGTCTCCTGGTGATTGGCCCGAAGTCAACCAGCTGAATTTCATGCCTGAGGTGGGACTAGAACTCACTGTCTCCTGGTGATTGGTCCAAGTCAGTCAGCTGAAATTCATGTCTAAGGTGGGATTAGAAATCACTGTCTCCTGGTGATTGGCCCGAAGTCAACCAGCTGAATTTCATGCCTCAGATGGTACTAGAACTCACTGTCTCCTGGTGATTGGTCCAAGTCAGTCAGCTGAAATTCATGTCTAAAGTGGGATTAGAACTCACTGTCTCCTGCTGATTGGTCCAAGTCAGCCAGCTGAATTTCATGCCTCAGGTGGGATTAGAACTCACTGTCTTCTGGTTTTTAGGCCATCATCTTAACCACTACACCAAACTGGACTATGGGGCTGAACAAACAAATATCTGACTGGATATACATTGATAGCAGTCACAAATTCCTTGTGTGTCCAATCACACTTGTCCCATAAATAACGTTCTATTCTATATTCCATAATGTTGCCAATAAAATAGTAATGCCATATTACCCCTGAGTTCAGCTCAGCACAAGATGAAATTTCTCTTTACCTTTATACATAGAAAGAAAAAGTTATCCATTAATTTATAGACATAGATTGTTTCTTAACCATTTTTCCCACTTGTCCATGTACCCCTGTGTTAAGGATAATATGATTATCCCAGCAAATGTCTCTGGAGATCTCCGTCCTCCAGGTCAAGTGCTTTTTCAAGAGGCAACTGGATTTCCTTGTTTTTCCTTGAAGACGTTTCAACTTCTCATCCAAGAAGTTTCTTCAGTCAGAGCTGAAGAAGCTTCTTGGGTGAGAAGCGAAATGTCTTCAAAGAAAAACCAGAAAGTCCAGTTGCCTCTTGAAAAAAGCATCTTTGGGGTATCCCAAAGCACGTGCTCCTCAAGGAAATATCTCGAACCCACACTGCATGTAGTAATTTAAACAAAAACACAATAAAAAACTAAAAAACCCGATTCTCCCGTGACCCGTCAAAACCGCGGTCCACTAAAGCGCGCCCGATTAAAGCACGTACCTGACGTCATCAGCAGCGCGACAAATACGACCGCGGAGAAAAAAGGGCGCTTTAAAAAGCGCTTTTAAAGCAAGCCGATTCACGTAAAGGTAAGGGTTAGGTTTAGGGTTAGGGTTAGGGTTAGGTTAAGGGTTAGGGTTAGGTTTAGGGTTACGTTAAGTGTTAGGGTTAGGTTTAGGGTTAGGTTAAGGGTTAGCGTTAGGGTTAGCATTAGGTTAAGGGTTAGGTATAGGGTTAGGTTTAGGATTAGGTTAAGGGTTAGGTTAAGGGTTAGGCTTAGGGTTAGGTTTAGGGTTAGGTTTGGGGGGTTAGGTTTAGATTTACGTGTTAATTTTAAGTTTACCGCTCACAGCGTGCTGTTTTCGTCACGCTGTGATGACATCACGTACGCGCTTTCGTCGAGCGCGCTTTAGTCTACCGCGGTTTTGTGGTGGAACCGATTCTTCAGCCCGACTGAACCATTTTTAAAAAGCCAATTGTCTTAAAAGTCTGTCCGACAATCTGTAAACGAAAATAAAAGCAATTTTTAAACTGTTTCCCCCCCCCCTTTTTGCTTACGATTTGGTTTTTCATCCACAGAGTGTCAGTGGGTTTTTTAAAGATTAAAATTCTATTGGAAGAAATAGATGGATTGAAATGCTCATCAGATACAGCGGAGAGTAAAGTAATGGATTTTTCCCCCCAACCGATTTACAACTCCCTCCAATACCGGAATACTAAGCGGATAGGGGAGCCGCTGCAAGAGATGTTGGAAAGGCCTGTTTAGAGATCGGGATCTGTTGAGCTGAAAGCAGAGAAGATTAACGGGGGAGCCAACAATCTGAAAGTCTCTTACAGACAAGATTCGCTGTGGCTCCAGCCAGGAGGCTGAAAACTGAAATGTGGAAACTACGGCAGGCCGTTTCTGTTAAGCATCAAAATAAACTTTCTCCCCGTCAGGCTGCTTGATGGATTTTCTGTGATTTTAATTTCATCTGCAGTGTCTCTGCTTCTCTTAGAAATTCTCTAAAATCATGTGTTTCTAAGCCTGGCTGGCATAACCTGTGCGAACAACAACTGCTTTAAGCTTAATGTTTGAACATTTTGAACATATGCAATTTTTGCAACCGAGTTGTCAAAGTCATAGAATAGAATAGAATAACAGAGTTGGAAGGGACCGTGGAGGTCTTCTAGTCCAACCCCTTGCTTAGGAAGGAAATGCTACATCACCCTACAGACAAATGGCTATCCAACTTCTTAAAAACTTCCAGTGTTGGAGCATTCACAACTTCTGGAGGCAAGCTGCTCCACTGATTAATTGTTCTCACTGTCAGGAAATTTCTCCTTAGTTCTAAGTTGCTTCTCTCCTTGATTAGTTTCCACCCATTGCTTCTTGTCCTGCCCTCAGGTGCTTTGGAAAATAGCTTGATTTCCTCTTCTTTGTGGCAATGGTCTGGAATATCTTACTTGATTCAGCTGCTTCAGCTACTAACTTTCACAGATTCAATTACAACTTAATTTCTGTGGACCTCATTCTATATTTAAATGGGTTCTGAAGGGGGCATGTTTAGGTGCACTAATGTTCCTATAGAGTTTGTCACATTTTAGTTTTTTCTTATTTTGTTCATTTGAATTGGTAATTTTTGTTGAGTGAATAAATAAATAAGGAAGTAAAGGTAAAGGTTCCCCTTGAAATTTTTTTATTTTTATTTTTATTTTGTTTGTTTTCTTTCTTGTTCTGTGTAAGCCGCCCAGAGTCCTCCAGGATTGGGCGGCCTATAAATCTAATAAATGAAATCTAATAAATGAAATTGTACATATGTGCTAGTCATTCCTGACTCTAGGGGGCAGTGCTCATCTCTGTTTCAAAGCCGAAGAGCCAGGACTGTCCGAAGACGTCTCTGTGGTCATGTGGCTGGTATGACTAAATGCCGAAGGCCGACAGAACGCTGTTACTTTCTCACCAAAGGTGGTTCCTATTTTTCTACTTGAAGTTTTACATGCTTTCGAACTGCTAGGTTGACAGAATTTGGAGCAAGTAACGGGAGCTCACTCCATTACGTGGCGCTAGGGATTCGAACAGCCGAACTGCTGACCTTTCTGATCGACAAGCTCAGCGTCTTAGCCACTGAGCCACTGCATCCCTTTGGTAATACTAAGGGAAGCTAAATTTTGGGCACATCTGACAGCGCTTACCTAACCATTATTCGGATTTCATTAATGTTTGGGATACTGATTGCTGTATTTAACCATAATGAGGGAGCAGTTTTGCTTAATGAAGATCAAATATTTGAAGTCAACATGGGATGCCCCGCTGAGAGAAGTAACTGCCTAGGAATTTTGATGTTTCTGAAAGGATTTCATTAGCTCGGTGAAAAGACTGAAAAGTGGGAGGCAGACGGGAGGGAAGTGCATGGTTTTCAAGTCACAACAGTTAATCTACTCTCTTGTGTTTTATAAAACTGTTTGCAATCTGTTGGGGAGAGATAATATTAGTGCCAGTTGAATTTTCCTATTAAAGAGAGAGGCAGAGATGCTTATCAGCACATCCTTTAGCATCTATCACAAACTTTGTCTCACTTAATTTTAATGTCTTCAGTACTTAGAAGTAGAAACAGGAGAAGTAGGAGAAGATGAAGAGGAGGGAGAGGAGAAAAAGAATGAGGAGGAGGAGGAGGAGGAAGAAGAGGAGGAGGGAGGGGTGGAGGAGAAGGAGAAGAAAGCAAAAAAGGAACAGGAGGAGGAGGAGGAGGAAAGGGAAAACAAGGCAAATGAGGAAGAGGAGGAAGGGGAAGAGGAGAAACGATGGAGGGGAGGAGAAGGGGAGGAGGAAGAAGAGGAAGAGGGAGGGCAGGAGGAGAAGGAGAAGAAAGCAAAATAGGAACAGGAGAAGGAAGAGGAGAAGAAAAACAAGGCAAATGAGGAAGAGGAGGAAGGGGAAGAGGAGAAACGATGGAGGGGAGGAGAAGGGGGAGGAGGAAGAAGAGGAAGAGGGGGAGGAGGGAGGGCAGGAGGAGAAGGAGAAGAAAGCAAAATAGGAACAGGAGGAGGAGGAGAAGGAAAACAAGGCAAATGAGGAAGAGGAGGAAGGGGAAGAGGAGAAGGATGGAGGGGAGGCGAAGGGGAAGAGGAAGAGGGGGAGGAGAAGGAGGGAGAGGAGAAGGAAAATAAGATAAAGGAGGTAGAGGAGGGGGAAGAGGAGGAAGGAGAAGGAGGAAGAAGAGGAGAAGAAGAAAAATGGTAAAGGAGAAAGTGGAGGAAGAGGTGGAAGGGGAAGAGGAAGAGGAGGAGGAGGAGGAAGAGGAGGGAGGGGAGGAGAAGGAGGAGGAAAATGGAGGAAGAGAAGGAGAAGAAGGCAAAGTGGGGACATGAGGAGGAGGAGGAGGAATGCCGGGTATTTCAGCTTAGAGATTTATTGGAAAAACTGCCCACACAACCCTGAAAAAGCCCGTTAATTTTAAGCAGGAGTGACAGAGATGGAGTATGGAATACTCAAGTCTCACCGGTTTACTTTCTGGCAAATGGGGGTGGGGGGAGATGTTTTGGGTTGTTCTTTTTCATTAGCCACATCCCCATGTTGCAACAGGCAGCCTCACCACAGGCTGTTCTGTCAGCAAGCATATTTATTTAATCATTCACTCATTCCATTCCATTTCCATCGAACGGTAATCAGAACAGACACCCAGCAACGGACCACCAAATGCTCTAAGCTGAACGAAAAATCTCCCCGGCAGACATTAAAATAAAACAGACAAAGCAATTAAAAACAACATTAAAACACCTAAATAAAAACCTCTCTCTAAGAAAAAAAAGGATAGCCAAGTCTAACTGGAATTCTCTACGGCCACTGCTCCCTTCATTTCCTTCTAAGTGGATGACCCTCAGCTGTCCCGAGGTCACCACAAGCTCGGTCAGGAAGCTCATAGAATAGAATAATAATAGAGTTGGAAGGGACCTTGGAGGTCTTCTAGTCCAACCCCCTGCTCAAGCAGGAGATCCTAGACCCAGGAAGGAGAACCTCTGGCACTTGTGGCACGCGGAGCCAGATTTGTTGGCACAGCAGCCCTCAGCTGATTTTGGGGCTTCTAGAAGGGCCAAGGAGGCTGTTTTCACCCTCCCCTGGCTTCAGGAAAGCTTCCAGAGATGGATTGTCGTGCATGGATGTGCAGGTGGGTGGGGCATGCATGCGCGTGCAATAGCACATGTACACACAATTTTGGCAGGCCTTTAGAAAAAGGTTAGCCCTCACTGTCCTGTACCATTTCAGACCAGTGTCCGTCCTGTCTCTTGCTAAAAACCTCCAGCGATGGAACACCCACAACTTCTGAAGATGTTCTCCTCGCTGTCAGGAAGTTTCTCCTTAGTTCTAGGCTGCTTCTCTCCTTGATTAGTTTCCATCCGTTGCTTCTTGCCTTGCCTTCTGGAGCTTTGGAAGCAGTCCTGATATGCCTTCAAAATGTCAAGGAAGGGATCACGCACTCCCACCCCCTCAATTCTTCAGTTGCTTAAATTGGGCTGATAAGTGGAAGACC
>NC_045545.1:91314971-91383953 GCF_009769535.1 Thamnophis elegans | reverse complement strand
ACAAGGATAACCACAACAACAACAAAAGGAAAGGAAGAGAGCAGGAGAGGAGGAAGAGAAGAGAGGAAAGGGGAGAAGAAGAAAAGAGGAAAAGGAGAGGAGGAGGGAAGGGATAGAAAGAGAGGGAGAGTGGGTAGGGCTGGTAAGAGGAAGAGAGGTTTAGGGAAGAGGCAAGGGAAGAAGGAAAGGGAAGGAGAGGAGGAAGGGAAATAAGTAGAGAAGGGAGGGAGGGTGAAAAGGAAAAGGAAAAAATAGAACGGTGTTAACACAAAATAAGTGTATGGGATGGCAACAAGCACCCAGAATGTATATTTTAACCCTTTATATGGAAAAAAAACATGTAAAAATCATAAAGAATAAATAAGAACAACATCTAGGTGAATGTATACCTGTAACTATATATAAGAGAATAAAATAACTTTAAAAAGAAAAAGAAAGTTGGGCCTGAATTGTGGTCATAAGTCAAGCACTACCTGTATATGCTAATTCTGTATTGAGGTGCCTTTTTATTTATGTTGGGGATGATTATATTACTAATGCAGGCCTGGTTCAAAGGAGCTGCAGAATCCTTATCTCTCTGCAATGTGCGTATCATAGTGGCTGATTAATTTAGCTTTCCAGCAAGGGGGAAAAAGAAGAGTTAATTTCACACGCCAAACCTTTGGTTAGGATATCCATCGAATGCTAAATGTGGAGACAGAAATGAAAGGTTGCACTGTCGCCACAGGCAACTAGTCCATTTCTGTTTATGCTGGGATATCCCATAATATCAAAAGCTCTCATTTTTCAAAGCTGACGTTCTGTTGAGAACCAGCCTTTAGCAGTTCTGTCTCCAGATGTGTTCCATTGCAGGGTTTCCTATAGTTATGATCATGGTTTCCCACCACCACCACCAAATCCAAATCCAAATCCTAATATTTATATAACCGAAAGAGCACAGGTAGTCCTTGACTTACAACAGTGCCATTTAGTGACCATTCGAAGTTACAACAGCACTGAAAGAATGGACTTATGACCGGTTTTTCCATATTTAGGACTGTTGCAGGATCTCCTGTGCTCACATGATCAAAACTGGATGCTTGGCAACCCGGCTCCTATTTATGACGGTCGTAGTGTTCCCTGGGGGGGGTCACGTGATCACGTTTTGCGACCTTTGGACGAGCAAAGTCATTGGGGAAAGCCTGATTCCCTTAATAACCGTGTTACTAACTTAACAATTGCAGTGATTCACTTAGCCACGTTGACGAGAAAGGTGGTAACATGAGGCAAAATTCACTTAACAACTGTCTTGTTTAGCAACAGAAATTTTGGGCTCAATTGTGGTCATAGGTTGAGGACTAGATATATCAGCTACTCATAAGAGCACCCTGTTAGAAGACTAGAAAAGAGAATAAATACTTTAAGACTATAAGTTTTAAACTTTGCGTTGTGACTCTCCCAATAAATCATGAGCAAATTTTTGGGTGGGAGGATGTCGCATATTGGGGGGGGGGGGGCTTAATACATGCAAAATTCCTTTCTTCCTCTTTTTATGTTTGATTGACCTTTAAAAATATACAAATCACAATGCCGCAAACTACTAATTTTTCCCAAACGTTGCATTACATTTAATTGCACTGAAACGCAATGCATCTTCTTTAAAAATAAATTAGTAGTTTGTGGTATGATATACAAACTAAAGAACAATAAAACAATATTACTGATGTATTAACATATAGACAAAAAATGAAATTAGCTGCCATATTTTTTATAAAAGTAACTTAGTGAAAAGAGAAAAAAAAATTGAAAGCCTATATTACGTTATCTAGAGAGAAATGAAGACAAAGGGGGAAACCCTTTTCAAAATATTGTGAAAAATAAATCCTCACTAAAAATTAAAGAAAGAAAACAGCTACGAACTAACTTAAAACTGTCCATGATATCTAATTCGGGAGGGAGGGAGGGAGGAATATTATAACTGTTTTTAGTGCTGGGAACTGTTTTAAATAATAATCTCAGTCTAGACCATTCAGAATCACAATCGGTTTGCACAAGCCAATGGCAAAAATCAAGATTTTCTATAGTTGCTGCTATATTGAACAACAATCAATCCTAGATAAACGTGAAATGAAACATAAGCAGTCTAGCCTCAAAATCAAACTTAAGGGTGTTTTTTTTGAAAGATGCAAATTCAAGCAAAACCATGTTTCCCATTGTTTTGTTTTCAACAAAGATGGTTTGAATTTTTGCAAGTAATAATAAGTTGCAAGGTTCTATTCACGTTCTATACATTTTTTTAAAGAGTATTGATTTCTCGCCCAACCCCAATGAAATCATTCATTTTATTTATGGGTGGGTTGTGAAAAATTCATTTATCACTTAAGACAATGCTTCTCAGCCTTAGCAACTTTTAAGATCTATGGACTTCAACTCCCAGAATTCTCCAGGACATCATGACTGGCTGAGGAATTCTGGGAGTTGAAATCCAGAGTTCTTAAAAATTGCTGGAGTTGAGAAACACTGACTTAACAGCTTTAAGTTCTCCAAAGCTTGGGGGTGGGGATGTTAGAGGAAGGGGATTCCCACCTCCAAATACTTCAATGCATGGGTTCTAAAAGTTTTCTCTGTCCAATCATGTCTGGCATTAGTGGGAAGTACTCAAATCCATTTCTTGGAAGAGCCAAGGTGGCGCAGTGGTTAAATGCAGCACTGCAGGCTACTGCTAGATCAGCAGGTCAGCGGTTCAAATCTCACCGGCTCAGGGTTGACTCAGCCTTCCATCCTTCCGAGGTGGGTAAAATGAGGACCCAGATTGTTGGGGGCAATATGCTGACTCTCTGTAAACCGCTTAGAGAGGCCTGAAAGGCCTATGAAGCGGTATATAAGTCTACTGCTATTGCTATTGCTATTGCTATATTCTTAGCCAAGGGAGCCAGCATTGTCCGAAGATGCTTCCATGCTCGACTATCAAGCACACGGAACGCGGTTACCTTCCCACCAAAGTGGTACCTATTTATCTACTTGCATTTGCATGCTTTTGAACTGCCAGGTTGACAGGACCTGGAGCAAGTAATAGAAGCTCACCCCATCACACAAGCGCTGGGGTCTTGAACATCAGTGTTCCAGCTAACAAACTCAGTGTTTTTAACCACTGAGCCAGTGGTGGGTTGCAGGCGGTATTAAAGGCAAAAGATAAAGGTTCCCCTCACACATATTTGCTAGTCGTTCCGACTCTAGAGGGCGGTGCTCATCTCCGTTTCAAAGCGAAAGAGCCAGCGCTGTCCGTGGTCATGTGGCCGGCATGACTAAACGCCGAAAGCGCACGGAACGCTGTTCCCTTCCCACCAAAGGTGGTCTCTATTTTTCTACTTGCATTTTTTATGTGCTTTCAAATTGATAGGTTGGCAGAAGCTGAGACAAGTAATGGGAGCTCACCTCGTTACGCGGTGTTAGGGATTCGAACCACAGAACTGCCAACCTTTCTGATCGACAAGCTCAGCGTCTTAGCCACTAAGCCAGCACGTCCTTCTTTTTTCTTACTAGGTTTCAAATTGGAACTCCGATGCACATTATGAGAACAGCTGATGCTGAACAGCTGATATTTAGACACAGACACCCAGGTTCTTAAATAAGAATGCACGTAACACATGTCAAAGCATCCCAAACATTTTGACTTAAACTTAGGCCTCAAACTGAGATCATCTGGGCTTCAGATATTATTGCAGAGATCTGCAATTAGAACCATATGATTGAGCTCTAGCAGGAACAGAGAAAGCTGACTTTGGTATAATCCCGTTCCAGTAACTAACCAGTTATTGTCTGAATTGACCAGCAAAAGGGTCTTCACAGTTTAGATGGGCTCTTTCTTATGCTTCATGTAGCATAAAACAGTCTTTCTCACCATTTTTACCTTGAAGGAACCGTGGATAAGAATGTTCAAAAGGTTTTAGGAAACCCTTGCATAAAATTTATTCTATCTGCAGCTAGCACTGTGCAGTGCATTAAATTAAAGCATTGTTCAGTGAACTGTGGTTATGGAAAGTAACCAAGGAGAGACGCAATCTAGAACTAAGGAGGAATTTCCTGACAGTGAGAACAATTAACCAGTGGAACAATTTGCTTTCAGAAGTTGTGGATGCTCCAACATTGGTGGTTTTTAAGAATAGCAATAGCACTTAGACTTATACACTGCTTTACATACCTTACAGCCCTCTCTAAGTGGTTTACAGAGTCAGCCTATTGCCCCCAACAATCTGGGTCCTTATTTTACCAACCTTGGAAGGATGAAAGGCTGAATCAACCTTGACCCTGGTGAGATTCGAACTGCCGAACTGCTGGCAGCTGGTGATCAGCAGAAGTAGCCTACTGTACTGCACTCTAACCACTGCACCACCATGGAAGAGATTGGACAACCATTTGTCTGGAATGGTATAGGGTCTCCTGCTTGGGTGGTAGGTTGGACTTGAGGACCTCTGGAGCAAACGTTTTGCCCTCGTGCAAAACATCCTCTCTCAGCAAACCGGTAGTAAAGCGGTTAGGAACCCACCACTGTTACAGACCCCCCCGCATCCTGGACATAAATTGTTTCAACTCCTACTCTCAAAATGACTCTGTAGAGCATGGCACACCAACAATGAGACACAAGGACAGTTTTTCCCCCAAACGTCTTCACTCCGCTAAACAAATAATTCCCTCAACACTGTCAAACCATTCACTAAGGCTGCATTACTATTACTATTAGTCCTCTCATCGTCCCTAACACCCATCTCCTCCCACTTAGGACTGCAGGACTGTAACGTTGTTGCTGGTATCCTTACGATTTATATTGATATTGATTGTTTCCTGATTTCTTATTTGTACCCTATGACTATCATTAAGTGTCGTACCTTATGATTCTTGGTGAATGTATCTTGTCTTTTTTATGCACACTGAGAGCCTATGCACCAAAGAGAAATTCCTTGTGTGTCCAATCACACTTGGCCAATAAACTATTCTATTCTATTCTATTCTATTCTATTCTATCCTATTAAAAAAGGAAAGAGAGAGGAAAAGGCTACTGTTGTTATGTGGTTGCAATGATATTTTTAAAAGCATATATTTTAAATGTAAGTTGTTTAGAGTCTTCTTGGAGTCAGGCAGCCTCTTGGCAAAAAATCTAATAAATAAATAAGCATGTTGATGGTCTCACACTCCAAACGGCCGGATGACCTGTCTCACCAGCTTTAAATAGATGTGAAACAGCAAAAGGGAGAACAAATCCCTATGACATCCCTCAAGAGAATGTTTTAGTTTTTAAAGTGCATCCAGACCAGATCTCATATCGATACCAGTTTTATAACAACAATCACAAAATTGATTCACTGAGATGCTCCTGAAAAGCCAACTTAATCTGGCTTTTTTTTTTCCAGTGAATTCGGATGGTTTGCAGCGATCGTATCTACTGTAATGAATACTACATTTCAAAAAAGCTTTCCCCCCCCAAAAAAAAACATGCTAGGGGAAAATGGAAGAACTGTTGTCTATCTATGCTCCATAATGCTCCAAAATTAGTCCAGTGCTCTACAAGGAGAGAAAAAAGACAGTTCTGGGAATCAGCAGAAGCCCATGACATTGGATTTATGTCTTTAAATGAAGGGGCCCTTAATAAGACCCACCCCAAAATAATAAATAAAGGTTTAAGGCATTTTGATGCCTGATGCATCAAAGAAGAATAAAGTAAAGGTTCCCCTCACACATACATGCTAGTCGTTCCTGACTCTAGGGGGCGGTGCTCGTCTCTGTTTCAAAGCTGAAGAGCCAGCACTGTCCGAAGATGTCTCCGTGGTCATGTGGCCGGCATGATTAAACGCTGAAGGCCCACGGAACGCTGTTACCTTCCCGCCAAAGGTGGTCCCTATTTTTTCTACTTGCATTTTTTTGTGCTTTTGAACTGCTAGGTTGGCAGAAGCTGGGAGAAATAACGGGAGCTCACTCCGTTACGCGGCGCTAGGGATATGAACTGCCGAAGTGTACAATAATGTATTGTATAATAATACAATAATAATTCCATCATTTGTTGTAAAATAGTCCTAAAAAGTAGAGCTGGACTCGAAAGTATAGAAAAAGTATTTAAAAAGGATTTTTAAAGGGCAGATAAATAGGATTAGAATATCAGAAGAATCTTGCTAGGTTAGGTTCCAACAATTTTATCCTTATCATTTTTTGCCAATAGGATTTTTTTTTTTAACGGGGTTGGGTGTGGGCAGGGGTAACATTCCCAGAATATGAAGGGAACAACTTTCTTTTTCTCTCTCTCCCTTTTCTCTTTTTCTCCCTTAAAACACTGAGATTAATGATGCCCTCTCTGAATGTAGAATTGGCAATCGTAATCTTAACAGATTCTCATAATATGCCACCATAATTGTTACGGCACAAAAGCAGATAACCCTGCCATAAAGATTAGGAAGCTACAATTTTACATGCTTTTGCCATGAGTTCCCTCCTCCTTCCTCAACACACCTGCTTTCTTTCTTTCTTTTTCTCTTTTCTTTCTTTCTTTCACTTTCTATCTCCTTCCTTCCCTTTTTTCTTTTCTTGCCCTCTTTTTCTCCCTTTTCTCCTAACTTCCTTCTACATTTTTCTTCTTTCTTCTTTTTCTTCCTTCTTTCCTCTTCTCTTTTCCTTCTTTTTCCTTCTTTTCTTTTTCTTCCTTTCTTTTTTCCCCCTTTCCTTTCCTTTCCTATCCTCCCTCCCTCCCTTCTGAACTCTTCCGAAAAGGGTTTACCTCTACCTTCTGGCTTCAACCACAGTTAAAAAAAGAACAGCTAGTCATTCACAGGCTCCAAAGGCGATCGTGTGACTTTCATAATTAGTCTCTGGTGTCCTGTTCTTTTGGAAATGAACTTTATCCTCAGTCGCTGTTCGCTCTCTGAATTCCTTGGCCCCCGAAATGCCTGCTGTGGATGTGCCTATCTACGGACTTTCCAGCAGTAACTCTGGTCCCTACAGCTGTTTGCGAACTGATCACGTTGCACTTCTACACTCGGCTATCAAGAGGTGGCCTTGTGCCTCTTGATTGCCCAGATAGCTTCCAAATACAGTTTCAGGGCAGCTGAGAATGAAGACTATTTATATCAACTGTTCTACAGTCCTTTTGGCTTGACTGAGGGTCTCCATGGGATTTTCTAGATAGGGTGAAGCACTCGGCCACATACTGGCCTTATGTGGGCATATAGAGCAACTCACGTCTCCAACACCAGGGTGATTTAAACACACACACCCCAACACACAAACACACACACACTCCCTACATCTGTTCAGGATATATCAGGTGCCTTGGCATTGCATTCTTATAAGATATATACTGTACGCATTTCCTCTTCTTCCGCTCTCCCACAAAAAAAGTAAAAATTATAAGCAAAGTTTATCACCTTCTCCAACTCATAATGCTGCTTAATCCATTTCCTCCCCCTACCTAAACAGAATTCACATGCATACAGCCGGACACGGATACACCAGCATGCTTATAAAGAACTCTGTGACATACTTAGAGGAGAAAAAAGGACGAACATAAAAAAACAGAAAGAGGGACATATAATTAAATAGAATACCAGCAAATAGTCCGAATCTGCAACGATGAAGTCAGGAAAGTCAGAATGAACTAAGACTAAAACAGATGTCAGTAATAATAGTAATAATAATAGTAATAGTAATAAAGAAGAAGGAGGAGGAGATTTCTTTCAACATGTAAGAAATAAGAAAAATGTCAAGAAAATGATCTGTCCACTAATGGAAGAAGATGGCAAGGAGTCCATGAAGATTCTCTGTCATCCAGGTCATGATTGGACGTTCTTGGTTTTTCCTTTGAAGATGTTTTGCTTCTCATCCAAGAAGCTTCTTCAGTTCTGGCTTCAGTTTTCAGTGAGAACCGAATACGCTTCTTGGATGAGAAGGGAAATGGAGAAAGGGAAATGTCTTCAAGGAAAAACCAAGGAAGTCCAGTTGCCTTTTGGAAAAACACTTATGGGACATGTTGGCAAGCGTGACCCGTCAAAAGCGCGTTCCACAAAAGCGCGGTCGACGAAATCGCGTAGGTGACGTCATCACAACACGACGAAAAAGATCGAAAAATTGAAATAAAAATTAAATTACAGCAAGCCGATTCACATAAAGGTAAGGGTTAGGTTAAGGGTTAGGGTTAGGGTTAGGGTTAGGTTAAGGGTTAGGGTTAGGGTTAGAGCGTTAGCGTTACATTTACCGTTAGGTTAAGGGTTAGCGTTAGGTTTTTCGTTACGTTAACGGTTAGGTTTAGGGTTAGGTTTAGGCTTAGGTTAAGGGTTAGGTTTAGGGTTAGGTTTAGGGTTAGGTTTGGGGGGGTTAGGGTAAGGTTTTAGCTTTATTTTTACATTTTTCGATCTTTTTCGTCGCGCTGTGATGACATCACATACGCGCTTTCGTCGACCGCGATTTTGTCGTCCGCAGTTTTGTGGTGGAACCGTTGGCAAGGAGCTGACGGGCAGCAGAGAGTAAGCAGGACCGCTTAATATATTCTTTGTAACTGTCTTGACGCAAAAGGGGAAAAAATAGTCTTAAGTAAGCGGCAGCCTCCTCAAATAATTTGATTATTGAAGTGCAAGCCTACAAATTGGAAAGCGAAAGGCGTGGATTTGGTTAAGGAGAGTTTGCAGAAATGTACTCCGTGCTGGAAGGAACCAAACAAAAAAAATTGCTTAGATCTAAGGCCAGATAAAAATAAGATATGGATCGAGCGGCATCTGTGTCTAGAGTGCCAATCGGATTGCGTATCCTATACAGGGAGAGAGAGAAAGACACTGCATTATTCCATTAGCTTGGCTTTCAGAATGACACGGGATGGGGGTGGCGGGGTGGGGGGAAGAGCAGCTATTGTATTGTGCATAAGTGAGCAAAACGAGATTGCACACGTGGCTAGACTGCATCCTGCTGACTTATGCAAGTACGAGACAGGGCGCCCTGAATGATATTCCACCTGCTTTGCAAATTTTCCAACCCTTTTGGGATGGATATCTGTATCTATACGTTTGCAAAGAAGCTTACTATCCATACCCAGGGAGACCACGCATGCCTTAAAATGCCAGTTTTCTGCATCCCATTTTTTCCTCTACCTGAAAAAATGAAGGGATAGTCAGACATTTATAAAGTTTAAAGTTTAATAACATTTATATACCGCCCAATCCCGTAGGACTCCAGGCGGCTTACAATACAAAATAAATCAAAAAGGAAGAGAAAGAAAAGGTAGATTTAAAAACACACCATACACTCCGTTCTAAGTGGGGCTGGACCGTATTTTGGGGTCAACAGCCCCAGGCCTGCCGGAACAGCCGGGTTTTAGTGGCTTTACGGAAGGCCAAGAGAGTGGGGAGTGGGAAGAAATGAATGAAATGAAATGAATGAATGAAAGTCATAATGGGTAGATTTAAATCTATAAAGTTTGCCAAAGTTCAATCAGATTGCCTCTGAATGCTTCCTTGAGGAAACTACGGGGGGGGTCCTTGAGCTTGCAATCATTTGTTTAGTGGCCAATCAAAAGTTACGACGGCACTGGAAAAAAAGTGATGTGTGGCCATTTTTCACACTTACGACCGTTGAAGCATCCACCAGGGTCGTGTTATCAAATTTCGAGGGATGCATTTAGGACAGTTGCAATGTCCCTGTGATAACACCATTCCCCTTTTGCGACCTTCGGAGCAACGAAATCGATGGGGAAGGCAGATTCATTTAACAACCGTGTTGCTGACTTAACAACTGTGGCAAGCAAAGTCGTAAAATGGGGCAACTCTGTCTTGCTTAGCAACTAAACTGTTGGGCTCAATGGTGCATCATAAGCCGAAGACGAACTGTTTGTATGTTTGGGAAAGGTGCAAGAAAAACACGAGCTATACGACAGGGCAGGATGATTTAAAGTAGAAATACTGGAAATTATAGGTCCTTGACTTACAACTGGCAAAATTATAGTAGACTTTCCCATGGTTAGTTACGACCCAGATTTGTTCCAACAGTAGCCCCCACTCCCCCACCTGGTCACATCGTGATTGCATTTGAGACCTTAGCCATTGGTCAGAATTTATGGCAATTTACAACATTTTGCCATGAAGGCATTTTTTTTTTTGCTGGCAAAAATGCCCATTGCAAATAGTGAATTCAGTTAACAGTCACAGCATTGGCTTTAAGATTGCTGTGTTCACTTAACGACCACTACACAAAAAAGAAGTTATAAAATGGGACACTGTCACACGGTGACCCATTTTATCAACTGGCTCTATTTACTATGGTAATTCCAGGCTCATTTTTTATGGTCGTAAGTTGAGGACTATCTGTAATTGGCCAGTGTCGCACAAGTAAAAATACTTTGTTCTTTCATTTTAACTCCATTCTTTCATTTCTGCTTTTTTTAACAGTCCTCTTTTAGGCTTTGGAGCTAAACAGAACCTGATGAGAGACTATCAAAAAAAAAAATCATAACTGTCACTGGGTCTAGAAAGTAAATATATATATATATATATATATATATATATATATATATATATATATATATATATATATATATATATATATATATATATATATATATATATATAGAATAGAATAACAGAGTTGGAAGGGACCTTAGAGGTCTTCTAGTCCAGCCACCTGCTTAGGCAGGAAATCCTACACCGTTTCAGACAAATGGTTATCCAACATCTTCTTAAAAACTTCCAGTGTTGGAGAATTCACAACTTCTGGAGGTAAGTTCTTCCACTGATTAATTGTTCTCTGTGTCAGGAAATTTCTCCTTAGTTCTAAGTTGCTTCTCTCCTTGATTAGTTTCCACCCATTGCTTCTTGTTCTACCCACTTTGGAGAATAGTTTGACTCCTTCTTCTTTGTGGCAACCCCTGAGATATTGGAACACTGTTATCATGTCTCCCCTTGTCCTTCTTTTCATTAAATTAGACATCCCCAGTTCCAGCAATTGTTCTTTGTATGTTTTAGCCTCCAATCCCCTAATCATCTTTGTTGCTCTTCTCTGCACTCTTTCTAGAGTCTCCACATCCTTTTTACATCATGGTGACCAAAACTGGATGCAGTATTCCAAGGGTGGCCTTACCAAGGCATTGTAAAATGGTATTAACACTTCACGGGATCTTGATTCTATCCCTCTGTTGATACAGCCTAGAACTGTGTTGGCTTTTTTGGCAGCTGCTGCACACGGCTGGCTCCTATTTAAATGGTTGTCCACTAGGACTCCAAGATCCCTCTCATAGTTACTACTATTGATCAAGGTACCATATTGGAAGAAGCATGCAAAAATATAGAAAGCCACTTCCATCGGTCTGTCTGTGGTCTCCAGAAATTCCACAAGTTTCTAGATTTCTTTCCATAAACTTGTCTTGTGTCTTACTCTCAAGGGGGGGGGGGGACCTGGAAATTGTTATAGCAATTTTGTATTTTAAAACCCCTAAAACGATACATGAAATAGCTATCAGAAATTTCTCTTGTTCTCTTTGTACCAAACCTTAAAGGTTTAACAGAGGTTTAACTCAAGGTTGACTCAGCCTTCCATCCTTCCGAGGTGGGTGAAATGAGGACCCGGACTGTGGGGGCGATATGCTGACTCTGTAAACCGCTTAGAGAGGGCTGAAAGCCCTATGAAGCAGTATATAAGTCTAATAAATAAATAAATAAATAAAATAAATAGATCAGAATCCTATATTGTGATAACATGACATTGCTGAATAAACTTAGCTATCCAATTTTTTTGTTCCTGGCTTAATGCTTTATTTTAAATGTCCTAAACAAAAGTATCTATTTTTTTAAAAAAATGCTTCGACATTAATGGATCAATGGCCTAGGTTTGATACACCCAACTTCCCACTGTCATCCTATTTCTTCCAATGCTTGTCAGAGCGAATCACAATTTCAAACAAGCAGGATACACTCAAGTCAGATATTACAATAGTAACTCATTTGTCTTTTGGAATCTGTCTAGTTGCTAAAAGACTTGCCCTGTTTCCCCCCAAAATAAGACCTCCCTGGATAATAAGTCCAATTGGGCTTTTGAGTACATGTGCTAAAATAAGCCCTCCCCAAAAATATTGCAACATAGCAGCAGCCATGAGGTAACCATGCTCTCCATTTCCTGCACCTCAAAAATAATAAGACGTCTCTGAAAATAAGGCCACGTGCTTATTTCAGGGGTCAAAAGAAAATAAGACACTGTCTTATTTTGTGGGAAACACAGTATGGATCCCTCCATCTATTCTATGCAGTGCAGAAGCTGCTATGGTAGATAATGATTTATAATTAGGAACGGAGAACAATTGATTAGGTTTATATTTTAATATGAACATCAGTACTTTGGAGTTCTTCAACTAAAACGTGGATTAGAATTTAATTTTCCTTTGACTTTGACATACCATGAAGCTTCCTGGCGATTAATATTATCATTGGTCACGCAGCCAGCCAAACGTTTAGGCTGGATTTGGTTTTATTGTCCATCTATTGAACACTTTGCAAAGACCTCAGATAGCCAGATGTTGCTGTTTAATAACATGAAAGCTATTGTCGCAGGATATAAGGTTTTCCAAGTAAGGCTGCCTTTTGCAATTGACTGATGATGGGTTTGTCAATGCCGATGGTGTTCAGATGGTGCTCCTGAAGTTTTGGAATTTATAAATTACTAAAATTCTCATTCTGTAACCTTTTTAACTGGGCAAAAACAGGACATCGAGGGCAAGCATTTTTGAACCAAGGTCCCACAAACGACTAACCCAAAGATACTTTTTCAAAAGGACTTTGTATTTCCTTGAAGATGTTTTGTTTCACATTCTACGAAGTTTCTTCAGTCCTGAGTGAATGGTGGAGTCAGAACTGGAGAAGCGTCTTGGATGAGCAGCAAAATGTCTTCAGGGGAAAACAAAGTCAAGTTGTCTTCTGAAAAAGCACCTTTGGGACAACCATGACCTGGATGACTTGAGAATCTCCAGAATCAAATGGGCTAACTTCCATGCATTCAAATTTGGTACCCATCACATCCAGGGGATTGAAATTCGGCAAATGTGTGGTCGCTTCAATGCAACCATACTGTTGCTGCCCAGAAGTTCAGGAGACCAGTCCTGTGACCTTCATCACCCAGGCAGATCAGTCCCACCATTGGTTGCTGGGGGATGGTCAGCGGTGGTCTGGCCAGCAGGAAGTTGCTCTCTCCTTGCCATTGCCCTTGGTCATTCCATTGTGCAGAGTGCAGAGAAGAGCAACAAAGAGGATGAGGGGACGGGAGGCTAAAATGTAAGAACGGTTGCTGGAACTGGGTATGTCTAGTTGAATGAAAAGAAGGACTAGGGGAGACATGATAGCAGCGTTCCAATATCTCAGGGGTTGCCACAAAGAAGAGGGAGTCAAGCTATTCTCCAAAGCACCTGAGTGTAGAACAAGAAGCAATGGGTGGAAACTAATCGAGAGAAGCAACTTAGAACTGATGAGAAATTTCCTGACGGTGAGAACAATTAATCAGTGGAACGCAAACGCAACTCTACACAACACATTGTAATAGATGCAGCTTCTACTTTTTAAACAATCCATTTATGCATATTGTTTGAATATAGCCAGTAGGCTGGCCTCCTGTTAATATTTTTCCCTTGCTAAATGTTAAAGGGGGGAGACTAGATATGTCACTGCAATTTTCCACAGTGAGTTTTTATTATAGCATCTTTATTTCCTCTAAAACGTTTAATGTGGGCACTAGCAATATGTTTACACGTTATGCTAGGGGGCCACCAAAAGCAGATGAGAAATTAAAAATGGATATTAGAAAAGAGAAGACAGAGCAAAAGGGGGAAAAAAGGAAATGCAGATTCAGAGGACGAGGATAAAGGGTGAATGGGAAGGACCGACAACAACCCTGCAGAGTTTTTCCTAAAGCAGCGATATCAGACAAACGTCAAGACACACTTTTTACATTGGACTGGATAATGCCAACTTCTAAAATGAAAGCAAAACACAGTTCCATGTACTAATTTGAATTAGAGATTCCAGACAGCAGCATACCATGAATTAGTTGTTTAGTCCCTTTTTGTGTCATTTTCTACTTGAACTCACGGGGCTGCAATTTATCATGGTTCTAACTTTTGTTCATTGCCGATATGCACTTGACCGAAAAAGTCACACGATGGATATTAGAATGTGACATATATTTTAGAAGATTGAAGCATGCAGACTTCATTTGTTCAATAAATAAATAAATAATAAAAAGATGGAGGAGAGGGAAGAGCCGAGGTGACGCAGTGGTTAAGGTGCAGTACTGCAGGCCACTTCCGCTGACTGTTATCTGCAGTTCAGCGGTTCTAATCTCACCGGCTCAAGGTTGACTCAGCCTTCCATCCTTCCGAGGTGGGTGAAATGAGGACCCAGACTGTGGGGGCGATATGCTGACTCTGTAAATCGCTTAGAGAGGGCTGAAAGCCCTATGAAGCAGTATATAAGTCTAACTGCTATTGCTAAAAGAGGAGGAGAAGGAAGGGAGATGGAGACAGAGGAAAAGGAGGAGGAGGAGGAGGAGGAAAGGAGAAATAAGGGAGATGGAGACAGAGGAGAAGGAGGAGGAGGCGAGAAGGAGAAGGAGAAGGAATGGAGATTGAGACAGAGGCAGAGGAAGAGGAGGAGAGGAGAAGGGGAAGGATGAGGAAGAGGAAGAAGAAGAGAAGATAAAATCTCTCTTGAGATAAGCTTGACTTCTGAAGACCACATGGGCCTATACCTGGGGTGAAATTCAATTTTATTTACTATCGGTTCTGTGGGCATGGCTTGGTGGGTGTGGCAGGGGAAGGATACTGCAAAATCTCCATTCCCATCCCACTTTGGGTCCAGCCAGAGATAGTATTTGCCGGTTTTCCGAAGTACTCAAAATTTCCACTACCGGTTCTCCAAAACCTGTCAGAACCTGCAGAATTTCAGCCCTAGCCTATCCATATACAGTACTTTTTTTAAAGAAACAATCTAAAAATAATTGCCCATTGCCTTCTTTCAAACTTCAAATTCCTGATTAGCTTTTTCAAAGTTAGCGAGGACTAGCTAGCTA
Source organism: Thamnophis elegans (assembly GCF_009769535.1). Classification (NCBI taxonomy): domain Eukaryota; kingdom Metazoa; phylum Chordata; class Lepidosauria; order Squamata; family Natricidae; genus Thamnophis; species Thamnophis elegans. The sequence goes on along the minus strand of NC_045545.1, from coordinate 91,368,902 downwards.
GGCGGGAAGTCTGTACCTAAAAGGTTGGGGCGGGGAGGGACTGCCATACCTTTGGGCAAACCATCCCATGCTACCTGGCTCAACATGGGCTGGAGAAGAGGAGGGATTCCCTGCCCGCTTAACCCAAACTCTGTAGCGAGAGATAACGCGCTGCAGTGCAGATCTATTCTGCAATCAAACGTGCCCAGTTGCCTAAATCCTGAATAAGCACATTTTCCTTTTTTACCTCTTGTTTCAGTTGATTGGAGTCCCACACTTTCCATTGCTGCTAAAATGCTAGCAATTAACACTTTCCCCAGGATACATATATCCTTTCTAAAATAAAATAAAATAAAACTATGGTACCCCTTTTGAATGGACACATGAATCAAAAATGAAAGGAGCCTGGACCAGTTAATCTCAATCTTAATCTCTCTCCCCCCTCCTCTCTCTCTCCCCCTCCCTCCCTCCCTCCCTCCCAATCCAAGTGATGTTCCTTTTGATTGACTTACACTGCAGCAGCGAAAACATCTGTATTGCAGGTCAATCTAATCATGCTTAATAGCAGTTTATTCTCAATGCAACATTTTTCAGAACGGGTCAACAGTTTTAAATAAGGCTGCTGATATACTCCTTTCTCCTGCCTTTAATTAAAAAAAACAGAAGCAGTACATGCATCCTAGTGTACGAAAATGCTTTGCTGCTTTTGATGCATGTGTCACTAAACTTAAATTGCAACCAACCCCCCCCCCCCCTGTTATGGAACTGTTATGGAATTTGATGATTTATTCAAAATCAGACACGTAAAGATATTCTCCATGGCTCAAAAGAAATAAACAACCCCCCACGTTATGAATATCTGTGGCCAAGAAAACATTTTAAAAAGTTGTCAATTTTTTTAAAAAATCAGTGCTTTTCTCCGGTTTTTCTATTTTGCCTTAAATTTATCCAGTTTTTCTATTTTGCCTTAAATTTATCCATATAAAACTATAATTATAAACAATAAAAATTATAAAACCTTAATAGGATCACATCTGGAATACCGCATCCAGTTTTGCTCACCATATTCTAAAAAGGATGTAGGAAAGAATGCAGAGAAGAGCAATAAAGACGATTAGTGGATGGGAGGCCAAAACATCATGAAAAATGGTTGCAGGAATTGGGTATATCTAGTTTAATGAAAAGAAGGACTAGGGGAGACATGATAGCAGTCTTCCAGTATCTCAGGGGTTGCCACAAAGAAGAGGGAGTCAAACTATTCTCCAAGGCACCCGAAGGCAGGACAAGAAGCAATGAATGGAAATTAATCAAGCAGAAAAGCAACCTAGAACTAAGGAGAAATTTCCTGACATTGTGAACAATTAACCAGTGGAAGAGGAGTTGCCTTCAGAAATTGTAGGTGCTCCAACTCTGGAGGTTTTCAAGAAGAGATTGGACAACTATTTGCCTGAATATAGGGTCTCCTGCTTCAGCAGAGGTCGGGCTAGAAGACATCCAAGGTCCTTTCAACTCTATTCGGTGAAACAGAATAATATTCAGGACTTTGTCAAACACAACCGAAATGTTCATTCTTGTGCGTGTGAGAAAGTGGAATACAGAAAGAGGAAATTTTGTGGAGCATGTAAAATAGAAAAATGTAACTAATTTGGCTCACCAGATTTACAGCTTTTACAATCCTCAGAGCTACTGTTTCCACCACTGGCAGTTAAAACAAATCCTCACCAATCTGTGTGGAAGACGGTTCTTGAATTTTTCAATGTTTTTGGCTGAATGACTTGGCACGCTTGAATAAAGTGTGGCAAACGAGGTTAGCAATCATGCTATGGAAATTTACAAGGACTACAGGTAGTCCTTGACATGCGACCACAATTTCTGAGCCCAACATTTCTGTTGCTAAGTGAGACACTGGTTAAGTACCGTATTTTTTAGAGTATAAGACGCACTGGAGTATAAGACGCACCAAGATTTTGAAGAGGCAAATTAAAAAAAGAGTTTTTGCACTCTGCAAACCTCCCCAAAACAGCCTGTTTTTCGTGAAAATGGGCCCTTTTTTTCAAAAAAGGGAATGAATAGCCTTTAGGAGGCTTGTAGAGTGCTCTTGGGGGCTGAGGGGGGCAAAATTGAGCAAAAAAACAGCCCATTTTTCGCTCATTTCTGCCCTCCCCAGCCCCCAGGAGCACTCTGGAAGCCTCCTAAAAGCTATGCACGGCCATTGTGGTGAAGGGGGCAGGTTTTCGTGAGGCAAAAAAATGCTGTATTCCGTGTATAAGACGTACCCAGATTTTCAGCCTCTTTTTTGAGGGAAAAAGGTGCGTCTTATATTCCAAAAAGTACGGTAAGTTGTGTCCCATTCTACGACCTTTCTTGTCACAGTTGTTAAGTTAGCAACTAATTTGTGAAGTGAATCTGGATTCCCCGTTGACTTTTCTGGTCAGATAGTCACAAAAGGGGATCAAAAGGCTCCTAGACACTGCAACCGTCATAAAATGAGTCAGTTTCCAAATGTCTGAATTTTGCTCATGTGATCATGGGCACCCAACACTAGTCCTAAGTGTGAAAAACGGTCACAAGTCATTTTTGTTCCAATGCTATTGCAACTTCAAGTGGCCACTAAATGAACTGTTTTAAGTCGAAGACCACCTGTATAACTTTTTGCTGTTGTTTCTAAGTGATTTATTTTCTATTCATTTCAGAGGCAAAGAGATTGGAAATCGTATCTGTTCTGAATGATGGGGGAGGGGGTAGGAAAGACTATTGGGTGAGATCAGTGTAAATATAAATGCTGTTATTAAAAGTTATTAAGGATCATTAAAGTCAATGTTAAAGTTTAAAGCCATCCATTCTGAGCATTTTAAATTTATTACATATTTTTCTGTATCATCCTGATGCATCATTTCTGCAGAAAAGTACTTATTGCTTGGATCCACCCCAAAAATGGGCTTTTAAATTACATTTAGATCACTTCCATCAAAGTATTTCTGAGGGGACTTGAGGATAAAACATATAAAGAACGGTTGCTGGAACTGGGTATGTCTAATCTTATGAAAAGAAGGACCAGGGGAGACATGATAGCAATGTTCCAATATCTCAGGGGCTGCCACAAAGGAGTCAAGCTATTCTCCAAAGCACTTGAAGGCAGGATAAGAAGCAATGGGTGGAAACTAATCAAGGAGAGAAGCAACTTAAAACTGAGGAGAAATTTCCTGACAGTTAGAACAATAAATCAGTGGAACAACTTACCCTCCCAGAAGTTGTAAATGCACCAACACTGGAAGTCTTTAAGAAAAGATTGGACAACTACTTGTCTGAAGTGGTGTAGGGTTTCCTTCCTAAGCAGGGGGTTGGACTAGAAGACCTCCAAGGCCCCTTCCAACTCTTGTAATTCTATTATTCTGTTTCTCTGTTTAGATAAGGGAAAGACCTCTGAAACGACAATCCAACAGTTGCCGGGTTATCTAGTTATTATTATGCACAGGTATACATTATGGGAAACGGCACACATAAAATGCATGGAACATTGCATTTCTGTACATTTAAGATCCCTTCCAACTCTGTTATTCTATTCTTCTATTCTATTCTCCCTTTTCTGGCACATCCTTTAAATGCTTCTAACCCGCCCGCCGTTTTCTTTTCTTTTTTTAGCGTTTTTTGGCTCAAAGTTCTGAAAACATCATAAAGCCAAGCCCTCCCCCCCAATTTAGAACCACTTAAATATTTACATAAAAATTTCATCCTGCATGGTTTGCTCACATTCTAATGTAATTCCTTTTAATTAACAAGAATATTAATTCATAGGGGAGGGGAAAATTAGAAGAAATCAAAATAGCATGAAAAAAAATGCATTTCATTAATATCAACCGGTGCTGGAATCTAGCAATCCTTGTAAACAAATAAGCAAATAGAAATGCAATCCGAATGGAAAAAGAATATATAAATTCAAAGAAGCTGCTGAAAGAATTGTCTCTGGTTTCAGAATAAAGTGCTTTATGCAAAAACAAAAATAACCCCTAACAATTGCAATTTTGTTCTTCAAAAAAATTAAAGTTCCCCTACATTTGCAACAATAGACAGAAATTAAGAGATAAGCAAGAAATTAGTATCTTACTTAACAGCAGACACAGTGAATTTATTGGTTCAATTTTGAAATATAGTGTGATCTGAAAACAAAAAATATGAGCAATGTAAAGAAAAAGAACATCTCTTAAATTTAGGAAATATAATTTTACTGCAGAGCGAAGGTTAATTTCTGAACACTCATGGTGTGATTTTTAAAAGATTGCATCATGCTATAAAGTATTAAGAGCAAATAGGGATTTTTGAGGTCTTTTTATCACTTTGAAAATATTTTAGCATGTCCTTATGCCGCTTCATCAGTGGTAGATGACTTGGCATAAAAACTGACTTTTTAGAATAACAAAAACAAATTATTGTTCGGGAGTTACAATAAGGAGTCACACCAAATTATAAGAGTATACAGATCGAATCAAACCACGTTTGAGCTGAATTACACCGAGTCTGGTCTCCATTTCACTGTTACAATATTGAGACTAAGAGACCAACGTGCCCCCTAAACGCCATGCCTTAATGCTAGTTCTAGAGAATACACTCACCAATGTTAACGTTGAGCGGTATTCTTTTCTAAAGCGCATTACTACAATCTGCAGAAGGGAAGGGTGAAACATCTTTTCAAAGCTGCGGTGAAGATGCCTACCTAGTCAATTCTGGGCTGCAGACAGAATAATAAATCAAAGCTGAATCCAGACAAGATGGAGAGGCTAATTTGAGTGGTGCGAACACAACCCAAAGGATGTGGTCATTATCACGCTCTGGGTTGCATTCTTGTCCTTTCTTTCCATTGGACAAGGGATTCTCCATCGGACTCAGTTTCTTAGCATCCTGAGGTCAGAAGTTGGACTGCAAGAGATTGGACTCCCTTGGACTGCAAGGCAATCCAACCGGTCAGTCCTAGAGGAGATCAACCCTGACTGCTCTTTAGAAGGCCAGATCCTGAAGATGAAACTCAAATACTTTGGCCATCTAATCAGAAGGAAGGACTCACTGGAGAAGAACCTCATGCTGGGAAAGATGGAGGGCAAAAGAAGAAGGGGATGGCAGAGAATGAGGTGGCTGGATGGAATCACTGAAGCAGTAGGAGTGAGCTTGACTCCAGAAGATGGGTAGGACACGTCTTTGCAACTAACAACAACAACATCAGAGGTGGGGAACTATGGTCCTGTTATGACTTGTGGACTTCTACTCCCCGAATTCCTGGCTGGCTCAGGAATTCTGGGCGTTGAAGTCCACCAGTTAGAAGAGAGCCATAGTTCTTCACGCTTGCAAGTGGAGGCAAAAGACCCAATCACCTCTGGTTGATATTTAATTAATTAATTCAATTTCTACACCACCCATCTCATCTCAGAGCCTCTGGATAGTTAACAACCTCATATGCCGACCGCAGTTAGTCTTTGTCTGAGACACAACTGGGACCTTGAATTTCCGTTGTTAAGCACAGCGGTTGTTAAGTGATTTGCATCGGATTCTACGGCCCTTTTTTGCCACAGTTGTTAAGCGAATCAGCGTGGTTAAGCAAATCACCCAGTCGTTGGGCAAATCCGGCTTCCATCATTGACTTTACGTGTCAGAAGCTGGCTGGTTGCGAATGGCAATCGCCAAGATGCTACAACTGTCGTAAATACAAGCCAATTGCCAATTTTGATCACGTGACTGTGGGGATGCTGTAATGGTTATAAGTGCAAGTACCGCAGGCCAAATTTTTTCAGTGCTGTTGTAACTTCGGTCACTAAATTAATGGTTGCAGGTCAAGGACCGCCTACATATTTTTTTTCTCACCTTGGAAGAAAATTATTTCAAAATACATGCAACGATAACTTCCAAACTTGATAACTTGGGCCTGTCTTTGAGTTCCTTCTTGGAAAGTTTGATAGAATCAAGTTTCCACAGTGAGACGGGGATCTAGGATGATTCAGAAACCATGTCATACGGTGTTAAATGGCTTATAAGCTAAATGTAAAGGATTCCCCTGCCCAGTCGGTGTCTGATTCTAGAGGAAGGTGCTTGTCTCCGTTCCTTAGCCGAGGGAGTCAGCATTGTCCGAAGACATTTCTGTGGTCATGTGCCCAGCATGACTATATGCCAAGACAGAACCCTGTTACCTTCCCACCAAATGGATACCTATTTATCTACTCATATGGTTTCCAATTGCTAGGTGGGAAGAAGCCAGGGCAAGAATGGGAGCTTGCCTCATCCCGCGGCACTTAGGTCTTGAACCCTGTTGTCAGCTCTCTAGCTGATTTCAGCTCCTTAACCACTCAGCTTTCAAACCCCCAAGATCATCTGTAAAGGAAAAGATTCCCCTCGCACATGCAGGCTAGTTGTTCCCAACTCTAGGGGGCGGTGCTCATCTCCGTTTCAAAGCCGAAGAGCCAGCGCTGTCTGAAGATGTCTCCGTGGTCATGTGGCCAGCATGATTAAAGGCCGAAGGAGCACAGAACGCTGTTACCTTCCCACCAAAGGTGGTCCCTATTTTTCTACTTGCATTTTTACATGCTTTCGAACTGCTAGGTTGGCAGAAGCTGGGACTAGGAGCGGGAGCTCACTCTGTTACGCAGCGCTAGGGATTCAAACCGCGAACTGCCGACCTTTCTGATCAAGAAGCTCAGCGTCTTAGCCACTGAGCCACCGGATCCCTCAAGATGGCCTCTATTGGCTGCTAATTTGTCTCAAGAGAAGATTCACGATGCTTTCTGTACAATTTGGGCCCAGGATCTTTTGAGAGAAGGCCTTTTTCTTGAGGTGATACCCTTCACCGCTGACTGAGATCACCTGAGGAAATTGGCCCATGGATGCTGTGAGCTTGGCCTGCAGCAACTTGGCATCCGGCCTCACCAAATTGCTGAGGTGCACAATTTCCTGCTGCGTTCCAGACCCTAACCTCTTTGTGCCTTTAGGAAAAACAGTATGATTTTAAGAACATAAACTTTTAAAGCGAAACCGTAATTGTTGTTGGTCTAAAATCTTTATTACTTTTGGTTTTACTGCAAACTATGGGGGTTTCATAAATCTAAATTAATACGCGTAGATGTAAGCAAATGTTTCTGAACCCTCCTGCTCTAAATAAAAACTTTATTATTATTATTCATCCTAAGCATGTTACATAGGAATAGCAATAGCAATAGCAGACTTATATACTGCTTCATAGGGCTTTCAGCCCTCTCTAAGCGGTTTACAGAGTCAGCATATCGCCCCCACAGTCTGGGTCCTCATTTCACCCACCTCGGAAGGATGGAAGGCTGAGTCAACCTTGAGCCGGTGAGATTAGAACCGCTGAACCGCAGATAACAGTCAGCTGAAGTGGCCTGCAGTACTGCACCCTAGCCACTGCGCCACCTTGGCTCAAAAAGATTTTGCTCAATTAATTAGTTCTCATTTGGACATCATGGGGAAAAACAATCAGGGAAAGTTAAGGACTTCCAATGCTGCAATCTAAAAACAAAAGCACTGAAGATGTAACCTAGCTGGGTAATGAAACGTCTGCAAGAAAATAACCAAGCTCAGAAAGCACCAAGGACACCACTGGGGGGAAAAAAAACACCCCAAACAACCCTGAAATTAAATTTTCTCAAAACAGGGCCTTGCAATTTACCACACACCGAGCTGGATGTAGTTTGCCAGCCATAGAAAGCAGGACTCCTAACTTTCTTCTTCTTCTTCATGCCACATTTCTAGCAATGCCAGACATCTTGGGCTTAATAGGTCACTATGCCAATCTGGCAAACTACATTTAGCCATAGCGATTAGGATGGCCATACGCCCTCTTGAAACAAGAGAACGTATCGTATTGCAATACGTGCACGTCGAATCGTATAAATAGAAAAAAACGGGGTTGCGATTTAAATAGTAATAAAACATGTGTGTCCGCGGAAACAGGCATGAGAATGGCCAGGTTTCAGTTGCAGAACTAATTATGGGTCGGGAATGTCTAAGCAGCCCACTCCCCTCTTTTCAAGGATTATCTCCGAATCAAATTGGAGTCCACCCTACAGACAAAATATATAAGCCCTTGAGATCTAGCCACAGAAATATTGGGACTAGGGCAGTGGTTCCCAAACTTGGCAACTTTAAGACTTGTGGACTTCAACTCCCAGAATTCTCCAGCCAGCTCTGAGTTGAAGTCCACAAGTCTTAAAGTTGCCAAGTTTGGGAACCACTGCCCTAGGGGCAGGAAGACCCAGATTCTGGATCCCCCTCCCAGCCACAGAAACCCACGGATTGATTTTGGGCCAGTCCACATGTTCAACTCATCACATCACGTAGGGCTGTTGTGGGGAAAGAGGGGAGTGCATTATACATCACCTTGGACAAAAGAAAGTTGGATATACTGGGGAATTTTCGGTGTTCTCTGAGCTTGATTGTTTGCGGTTTTTTGCAGACATTTCACTACCCATCTAGGTAACCTCATCAGTGCTGCATATCATCATCATCATCTAGCACTGATGAGGTTACATAGCTGGGTCATGAAATGTCTGTAGGAAAACTGCCAAGAGGAAAGAACAAGCACCCCACAGTTCAACCCTGATCTACAAATATTCTTGCTAGTTATGAGTGCATAAAAGCCTCAATAATACAATACAATAGCAGAGTTGGAAGGGACCTTGGAGGTCTTCTAGTCCAACCCCCTGCCTAGGCAGGAAACCCTATACCATTCCTGACAAATGGCTTCTTAAAGACTTCCAGTGTTGGGGCATTCACAACTTCTGGAGGCAATTTCTGTTCCACTGATTGATTGTTCTAACTGTCAGGAAATTTCTCCTCAGTTCTAAGTTGCTTCTCTCCGTGATTAGTTTCCACCCATTGCTTCTTGTTCTACCCTCAGGTGCCTTGGAAAATAGTTTGACTCCCTCTTCTTTGTGGCAACCCCTGAGATATTGGAACACTGCTATCATGTCTCCCCTACTCCTTCTTTCTATTAAACTAGACATACCCAGTTCCTGCAACCGTTCTTCATATGTTTTAGTCTCCAGTCCCCTAATCATCTTTGTCGCTCTTCTCTGCACTCTTTCTAGAGTCTCCACATCTTTTCTACATCGTGGCGACCAAAACGGAATGCAGTATTCCAAGTGTGGCCTTACCAAGGCATTATAAAGTGGTATTAACACTTCACAGGATCTTGATCGTATCCCTCTGTTTATGCAGCCTAGAACTGTGTTGGCTTTTTTGGCACCTGCTACACATGGCTGACTCATATTTAAATAGTTGTCCACTAGGACTCCAAGATCCCTTTCACAGTTACTACTGTTGAGCAAGGTACCACCTATACTGTACCTGTGCATTTCATTTTTGTTGCCTAAATGTAGAACCTTAATCAAAGAACACCACAGTCACTTCTCCATGGTGTGAATGCTTAAAACTGGGAGATATTTTTTAAAAAATCCATCTGGATGAGATCTGAGTTTAAATGCAACGTACAACAATTCAGCAGATCTATTTTTAATGAGCCAGGCTCCTTGTACAAAAAGAAGCACCAATGATTTCAGCTAGAATCCACAAATGCCCTTTAGATTTAATGGACCGAGTCCCGAGATGGTTTACATGTTCTCAAACCAGCCAGCACCCAGGATAGGCCTGCAGTTTTGAGTATGGAAGGGGATGAGTAACCTCCAGGATTCTAAAAAGACAATCACTTTGTTTTCCCCAAAATAAGACCTCCCTGGATAATAAATCCAATCACTCTTTTGAGTGCATGCACTAAAATAAGCCCTCCCCTGAAAATAAGCCCTCCCCAAAAATATTGCAACACAGTAGCCGCCATGAAGTGACCACGCTCGCCGCCTCCCGCACCTCAAAGATAAGAAGATCTCCCGAAAAATAAGTCCATATTTCGGGGGGTCAAAAGAAAATAAGACACTGTCTTATTTTTGGGAAAACACAGTATGGATCCCTCCATCTATTCTATGCAGTGCAGAAGCTACTATGGTAGATAATGATTTATAATTAGGAGCAGAGAGCAATTGGTTGGGTTTACAATTTAATACGAACATCCGTACTTTGGAGTTCTTCAACTAAAACGTGGATTAGAATTGGATTTTCCTTTGACTTTCACATACCATGAAGCTTCCTGGTGATTAATATTATTATTATCATTGGTCACACAGAAGAAAATAAGACCCTGTCTTATTTTTTGGGGGGGGGAAACACGGTATCTCCATGCACCTTAGCCCAAATGACTGCAGAAGCAGCCCAGGGAAATGAGAACGGTGAGAGTGATGATTCATGATTCATGTCCTACCTTGGTGACTTTGAAAAACTTATGGACTTCAACTTGCAGAAGTTCCCAGCCAGCCTGTCTGGAGAATTCTGGGTATCCAAACCCAAAAGCTTTAAAATTGTCAAGCTTGTACCCTCCTCCCTTGGACATTCCCACCGCTGAATCATGAATCATCTCTCTATCTCTCTCTCTTTGAACCATTCTCATTTCCCTGCTTCTGCAGTCATTTGCTATACTTAGAGAAGGCACCTGCTGTTCAAGCCAAAGATCACCGCTTTTGGCAGCCAGGCGTTAACCCAGATTATTTCCCTTACACCTGTTGTAGCCTGCCCAAAGCCTGGCCTTGCAATAAGTCTCCCCTAAAGAGCAGAGGTCATCTGAGATCAATAGGCCCCCAGGCGAGTTGGCGGCGTATTTGTATAAAAATATACTTTCTAGAATTCTGCAGCGGCTCCCAAATTTGGTCAGCGACCTTAAGTCATTTTCCTACACTCACACCGGCCTGTGCTACGCAAAATCTGATGGCCCATCCTCAAGCTCTTTTTGCAAGGTAGAATTTGGAAGGGGGAAAGGTAAAGTACTTTTTTTTTTCTTTTTAGCAAGAGCCAAGCTAAGATTTGCAAAGAGAAGATCTGCTGTTGGCAGACCAGCAATTCAAGGGATGGCGGATCAAGACCTCTTAAAGCTTGTCAGGTGTTCGGTGACATTCAGTTTTCTTGGCCACTTGAGATGACTTGCAGGTATTCCGTGTGGGAATACTTTTCTGTGTTCACCAGTGAGAAAAAGTTCAGGAAGAGTTAATGTGCAGGAAAGTGGGGGGGGGGGAGAGAAATCCTGCCATTGAATTCAATCAAAAATATAGGAGTCCTTTTCATGATGAAGGCATGAAACCAATAAAAGATTCATGGTTTGCAAGACCAGTGGGCCTGGTTTAATTGCAGTGAAGTTGAGAATGATTATGTTCATGCAGGGCACTTCGACAAATCAGTTCAAAATATTATGTGTTTCTACAACATACAAAACTAAATTATGTTCCGACTAGCTTTATGAGGGGTGGGTAGTGGGTTATGAGAACCTAAGCCAGTGTTACCATTTTATGGTTCAGTGTCTTTTGCAAACCCTGAAAAATGGGTTAATTCAGCAACTACCGTTAAGTCAAACATGTTCGGCGCAAGAAATGGTTGTACCAAAAAACTACTGATTTCTAAATGGCATCATTGAATAAATGGAAAAGATTTTCTGAAACACAACCTCCTAAAAACACACACACATTTTTTTTAAAGCAGAAGAGTTCCCCGTGAATTGGGTCCTTGACAGTGTATGTAATGTTAACAGATTTCACAGCATTCCCCCCCCCTCCATTTTTAAAACCCCCGAGTAAAAATCTACATTCAATCCCAGAGTCATGGAGATTGGGAAGGTCTGCAGGTACTGTTAAAAATAATAATAATAACTTTTCAACATGGCAAAAACTCACAAGAGGGCTAGAGGAGTGTGTTAAAAACCATCTCAGCCTAAAATGCTACGTTAAGAGTTTCCTGCACCTTCGGAATCTCTCTTTTTCCATCTCATTTACGAGATGGAAATCTGTACCTCTCAAACATACAGATTTTTCTTTTTCTTTTCTTTTTTTTAAAGAACTGCAGGTCAATCCATGCGCACTACAGGCAAATGTTCTCCAGTTAAAAGGGGAAGAAACAGAGAGGCCCTAACCTCTGCTAGCGTGACAAGAGAGAAAGAGAGAAAGGCCTAGAAGTGGACAGTAAAATTTCCTCTGCGTTGTCTTTCAAAGCCCATACCGCAGTCAGCATATTGAATATTTAATGTCCTGATGAGCAATTCACCTGCTGACACAAGCAAAGTGACAGAACAATACATGTGCTGGAACTCAGTCATCAATTGACTCCCTGATCTGCTGTGTCAGGCATTAAATAATAATATTTTTTAAATTTCCTCTTTTTTTTTAAAGGGCGTTTTTTTTTTTTCCCCTTCCACCATGCGTACGTGAGCACCATCGCGAAGATCCGTGCCTGAAATACATACTTCTTTACATTCCATAGTTTGCCAGGTTCATATGGGCATATAAAGAAGTATGTTGCTCAAGCAGGCAAGTTTGGGAAGAAATGCTCGGGAGAACATCAGCTGAGGAAGCCACAGACCAAGTGCGTTTAATTTGTGAAAGAGGAAGAGGTGGTAATCTGGGGTTTTCTTCAATTATGCTCCCTTGGCTGTATAATTCACACCATCCAACCAGAGACGCAGCAACTGAGAAACTCAAACCCACTTAGCCATCCAGACATAACTCTTTTACCAAGTATCTTCTCTTTCCCAGTTCACAGAAGCGAGCAATATGGATGTGTAAGGATACGAACAGTTCACCAAATTCATTAATCAGAAAACAAGTCTCATTTTCATACGAAAGCTCACTTAAACTAATGACAAAAAAAGAAGCACGTTTTTAAGGTTGCCCCCTCCAAACTAGAATGGATTTGTGAATTCTCAACCCAAGTAGGCTGGGTTTTTAAAATCAGAGACTTCTATAGCATTTTGAAACTTTCAGTGATGTTAAATAAAGCCAGTATGTATTATACAGAATAGGGGGGGAAAGGTTTAATTTCTTCACACATGCAGGATATGGCTTGCCCCCCCCCCCCCAGTCAACCAAAGACAATGCTTCCCCATGCTTTTTAGAAGTCAAAATGTTCATTACATCCAGAGAGAAAAATCAAGTGCTTATTCTATGCAAACTAAACATGTTCCATTGGCTATCAGAAAAGAAAACCTACATGCATGGACATTCTGTATGCTCTCTCACACATAAACTAGAGGTAGTTTTTTTTCCCCCCTTCAGTTTAATTATTTTAAAAAAAACATAAAATAAAGGGACGCTCCTTCTTACCTTAAATGTCCACGGTTTAAAACAAAAAAACACACAATTCATTTTCTATAAAGCATCATTGCTGACACAGCCTGATGGATAGGAAACAGCCAAAAGGAAAAGCTTGCCTCTCTCTTTTTTTTCCTCCATGGGGTCTTTTACAGGGGATGAGTTGTTAAGGCAGGTTGGAATTTCGAAGAGAAATGGGATTTTTCTTTTTTTTTTTTTTAAAAAAAAAGAAAAGATCTCCGGGACAAACTCTGCAGGATTCCCGAAACAAGACAGCCACACCGAAGAGCATGGGACACAGCCAGGAATGGATGGACAATAGAAACTGAGTCCTTCTGGTTGCTGAGGGTGTGCGTGGATGAGAGTGTGAGCGTGTAAGTAGTATCCATGCGTGTGGATTCCTGCATCTTCCTTCCTCTTGCGCCAGGCAGTTTCTCTTTCTCTCCCTCTCTCTTTTCCTCTCTCTCTCTCTCTTTCATCTCTTCCCAGTGGTTACTTCACAGCCATTCTGAGCTTTAAAGCTCTCCTAACAATGAGGACCCAATAATATCACCGGGAATGGGTAACTGAATAGCAACTATTATGAGCAGCAGATATTTAAACATCTAGCAAGCCAGATCACACTGCATAAATGCCTCGTTCAGCACTGCTAGTGCTGAACACTGTAGTGTGATTTGCTGGTCCACTCACCTGCTCCATCTGATGGTTCCCTCCTCTCTCTCTCTCTCTCTCTCTCTCTCTCTCTCTCTCTCTCTCTTCCCTCTCTCTCTCTCTCTCTCGGCCCCTCCTCTCCCCCCACCCTCGCTGCCACCAGTCTGAGCCATGCAGATCAATACCAATTTACAGGCAAATGCAGCATGCCTGCCTTAATGTTAATGAATTTTACCATTTCTCACAGGCTTCTAATGAACTCTTTAAAGAGGGTTTAAGTAAACTTAGCAAGTGGCAAACTAAGCACTTTGAAATACTTAAATTATATTGCCGGGAGTCCTATAAGCTCCACCCTAACCCACTCCCCAGGTTGCATTTTGAGATGCTAACTGGGAAGTAACCACGTTCCCAACTTCTTTCAAATCACTATTGCAAATGCTAAGAGCTCATTACGATTCTTCCTGTTGGGTGTTATTATCCCAAAAACTGTCCCAGCAGTTCACAAGTTCCACTTAATCGCTCAACGCCCGCACTCCTATTTTTTTGTGTTGCTCAAACTAATCAGGCTAAATATCTTCTTTCCCCCACCTCACAAAGGATGATAATAGGAAGAAGAAGAAGAAGAAGAGGAGGAGGAGGAGGAGGAGGAGGAGGAGGAGGAGGAGGAGGAGGAAGAGGAGAAGAAGCAGCAGCAAAGCAGGGAAATTAGTCTGAGCAAAATCAAATCAGGTTAAAGAATAGGAACATATTGTTGCTTGCACCTTCACACCCACATCCTTAGAAGGGATGTTAGAAAAATGTCATGGCCAAAGCTTCAAAAGAACGGATCTTATGGACCTCTCTAAAGGCCTTTGGATAGTTTTCACTAATTCTGACAAAGTTATTTCCAAAGTGCCACAAGTGAAGGGACACTTCATTTATCTATTCGTTTCTGCCTTTCTAAATCATTTTAGAGACCGCTTGAAGGCCACCAGTTCTCCTGAGACTTTTCAGGCATCCTTGCTGTACATATACTGTATGTATTTGCCAAAACCTATTCATTGGCACCCACGAGGCTCCTTAATATCAAAAGGTAAAGATGGACGAACATAATCTTATCCATGCCAGAGGATTAAGAAACTGCATGTGATAGAAAAGTCACCTCAAAGTTTCCAAGTTTGACTACAGATTAAGGGTTTTTTTTGCTTTTTTTGTTTGATAGTTTTTCCTGCTATTTGGGAGAAGTGCTTTTTTGTATGCCTTAAAAATTTCCTTTGGGTGCTGTGTGCTGTGTGCTGGGTTAAGATGCCAAAGGTGGATTCCTGGCTCTAACCAGCCCCCTTTTGCCTTTTCTTGTAGCACAGCAGAATTATATAGCTCAGCTGCTGCTTTTACATTTAGTCAGGGTTATTTATCATTTTCACACCCTCAAGGATAACAGAGGACAATTCAAGATCCTTGTCTTCATCTGGAATGATTGGTTTATTCCTGGTTGTGTGTGTTGGGGGGGGGGGATCCTGCATGATTAGAAAGTGTACATGGGTAGAAAGCTATAGAAGGGTGCTGGGTTTTATTTCTAAGTTCTACGGAGGGCAAATGTTGAAGATGGGGGGAAAAAAAGAGTTTATTCCTCCTGGGTGTGGTATTTCAGGGACACCCTGCTATGCCTTTGTGCTTAATCCACCCAGCTTCCTTCTTTATCCTGCAGTGACAACTTTGGATAGTTGGCAACACAACCTCCAGTAGAAGAAGGTGTACCAAACGGAAAGACCAAAAATGAAAAGGTCCCCTCCAAGAACAAGTCAGAGATAGGAAAGTTGGGGAGGAAAGAGAGGCTGGCTAAGCCTGCCCCAGATGAGCAACTATTTCTTATTTAATTGACTCCATTTTCCACCCTAACAAATGATGCAAATGACATGGCTGAGCCAGAAATGCAGCAATTTACAACAGTCTCTCTGACTGTGCCACTGGACAGTCCTAGGAAGGGTTAGGAAGACTTCATTCTTCCTTATGCACCCATGCATGGCACGGTATTAAGGACAAATAAAACTCAAGGGATATAAAAGATGGAATTCTTTGGTGCGTTTGACCCGGAGGAGACCTGCTTGAATGAATGGGTCTACTTCACACAGTACAGGATCATAAAACCTTATACCACAAGAAACACATGATGTAGCCATGCATTTCCGAGCTAGAGGGACGCAGCTACCAATGTGCAACTATGCTTTGCACCTATGTGATATCTGCATAACAGGGCGGAAAGACCTTCCCTATTCAGCCCTTTGGAAGTAATTTGAATAAATGGCACTTTATATTAGACAGTAAAGATCTAATCCAAGTGCATTCTTGGTTATTGCATGGTTTTAGAAGTCTGGAGGAAACCACCATATAAAGATGATCTTCCAAAAAAAAGAGCAAGCCTCATCCAAGAAGTGTTCTTAAGTGTAAGTTCCTTTTTCCTAATTTTAAAGATTTTTTTTTTTGACATCTCCAGTGTCTATTTTCTGCTGGTGTCCATTTCTTTTTCACCTTCAGCTTTTTGATTACCCGTAAATCACACAGATTATGGGTAATTAATGCGCCTTGGCCTTGGCATTTCACTGGTTAATCACCGCAGCATTGCAATCACGGCAAGTTAAGCTAAGTTTAACTATCTTGCATGTGTTCTAACCCCCCCTCCTCCTCCTCCTGCCTTCCCCCTTTCAATATCATTTGAGCTTTTCAGACAGTAACTAATATCAAACATTTCTCTTTTGCCCCCCCCCCCCCCCTTCACAGCTGTCATTACCAGCTCATATCTGAATGAGGCATTTAAACGGTTGGTTTAACCTTGTAAAACAATCTGGGCAGTCAAAGTTCTAGCATTTCAGTTCAGATTATTCTAGTCCACTGCTTGCGCTGCAGTTTTTTTTTGTTTTTCTCCCCCCCCCCCTTTTTTTTAAATGCGGAGTGTGTGCTACGGCAACAGAATGACAACAACAGGAGGAAAGAAGGGAGGAGAAGGGAGGGAAAAGAGAGAATATCCAAACGGACCTAACACTAACTGATTGTCTTCCCTCCCTCCTTTTTTTTTTTAAAGAAAAGCATGCTGCATTGATGCCCCCACCACTGGATCCAGAAGCATGCATTTTAAGTGCACACACATACACACAATCACCCAGAGAGGGAAGTTGGTTTCATGCCCATCAGAAGGGTCTTTTCAGGAGGTCACTTTAAAACAAAGCTAAGCTGGTGCAATTGAGAAAGGGGAGGGGGGAGAGGGAGAGAGGAAGAGAGAGAGAAAAGGAAGATAGTACAGAGGGAAGGAGGGAGGGAGGAAGAGGAAGGGAGGGAGGAAGGAAGGAAGGAAAGAAGAGGGAGGAGGAGAGAGAGTGAGGAAGGAAGGAAAGGAAAAGGGGGAAAAAAGGAAAAGAAAGGACATACCAGTTAGAAGAATATATGTATTTTTTTTCTGTTGCAGCAGTGGTAGTCAACCGGCTTTAAAGCTGAATCAGCTTTCCGGAGTTAGGGATGCGTAGAGGAGGGTCAAGGAATCACAAGGTAATAACGCGTTGCATGCAGCAGCCGTCAGCCTTTTTTTCCCTTCCCTTAAAGCTAATCTCTAATGCAGGAGGGGGGAAAAAGAGAGGGAGGGAGAGAGAGGGAGAGAGAGAGAGAGAGAGAGCAGGCCCACTAATGGAATTAGCCCTGCACTCGGGGAATGAATGAATGAGACAGAGAGAGAGAGGGAGAGAGAGAGAGGGAGATTCAGGCAACCCCACCCCACCCCTCTCCCTCCTCCCCACAGACATCCCTACACACACACACTCACACACATAGGCACACAACTCAACCTTTCTCCCACCCCCCCACCCCCTCAAAAAAAAAAAACCGGGCACCACTACCTCGCTCGGCTCTCCCTGCAGCATCTCAGCTAAGGTTGAAGGGAGAGAGAGAGAGAGAAGGGAGGGGGGCGCTCCACAGCGCCGGAGGAAGCCGGCAGAAGCCGAGCAGGAGTTGAAGAAAAAGTGCCGTTCCCGGGGAAGCCGCTTCGAAAAAGCCCCTCGCGGAGGAGGAAGAGGCGTTTGGGAATGAGAGATGGAGGGGGGGTCGCGCAAGAGGGCGGCAGTAGTACTTCATAGGAGCTTGAGGGTGGGGGGGATACCCCTTCATTCCTCGCCTTCTCCCCCCCAAAAAAAGTCCCTTCCTCTCTGAGCCCACCTACCCCCCCCTCACCCACCCACCCACCCCGTTCCCCCAATTCGGCTGTTCTTTTTTTTCCTCGCCCCCCCCCCTTCCCCGTTGCCCTTCCTCCTCGCAAAGGTCAGCCTGGGAGAAGACGCGAAAGAAAGAAAAAAAGAGAAAGAGAAAAGGAAGGAAGGGGGTTTGAGGAAAGAGGGGGGGGTCCGCACGGAGGTGCGGGGCGAAGCGGCTGGTCAGGAACTGCATCCCCCTTCCCGAGGCTTTTATACGCAGCCAAGCATCCGAAACACGCGCCCAAGCCAAGTGGCCTCTTTCGGTCGTCGTCGCCGTCCCCCACCCCACGCCGATCCCTCCCTGACCATATTTAGTCAACCAGGGCAAAAAATAGCCCGGGCAGCTGGAGATGGCCGAACGGGGGTGGGGGGGCGGGAGGGGGGGGAATAGTTGGACTTCAATTTCTCCTCTCCCTCAGCTCCCATGGACTATTAGCCCTGCAGGGTTCTGACTCGCGCCCCTCCCTCCCCACTTTTCTTCCCCCTTCAGATTCCCACCCCTCTTCTTCTTTTTTCTTCTTTTTCCTTCTTCTTTTCCTCCTTGGTTATTTTTAGCCGGACCAAAGCCAGGCAGGCTTCTCAAGCTTGCCTGCTTTCGCCTGCTGGTCCTGGCCATGGCTTGCCTAGGCCTGGGCTACCTCTGGTCAAGCCTGGATTAGATAAGCCTGAATAAGACAACAGATATAAGGGTAAACCTGATTTGGAATGCATGAAGTGGATAGGAATACAAGGGGACATTAGGACAGGGACGGTACTAGGCACGCTGGCGCGCTTATGCACAGCCCCTTGCAGATTCTTAGGAATGGGGCGAGGTCAACAGTAGACAGTCTGAGGTTAACATTTTGGGGGTTTGGGGAAGAAATCACTGAGTCAGGTAACACATTCCAGGCATTGACCACTCTGTTGCTGAAGTCGTATTTTCTGCCATCGAGTTTGGAGCGGTTTACCTTGCGCTTGTATCTATTGTGTGCTATCCTGTGTTGTTGTGGTTGAAGCTGAAGTAGTCATTGACAGGTAGGACGTTGTAGCAGATAATGTTATGTAGTATGCTTAGGCCGGATCGAAGGCGGTGAAGTTCGAAGTTATCTAAGCCCAAAATTTCAAGTCTGGTGGCATAAGGGATTCTGTCACTAGTCATGCCTTAGGCATGAAGGCCAACTGGGTGACTTTGGGCCAGTCACTCTCCCTCTCAGCCCAACCTACTTCACAGGGCTCTTGTTGTGGTGAAAATAGGAGGAAGGAGGAATACTACATACGTTCACTGCCTTGAGTCATTTATAAAACTAATGAAGGTGATAGATGATTGATTGATAGATAGATAGATAGATAGATAGATAGATAGATAGATAGATAGATAGATAGATGATAGATAGATAGATGATAGATAGATAGATGATAGATAGATAGATGAAAGATAGATAGATAGATAGAAAATAGATAGATAGATACAGATAGATGATAGATAGATAGATAGATAGATAGATAGATAGATAGATAGATAGATAGATGATAGATAGATAGATAGATGATGGATAGATGATAGATAGATGATAGATAGATAGATAGATAGATAGATAGATAGATAGATAGATAGATAGATAGATGATAGATAGATAGATAGAAAATAGATTGATAGATACAGATAGATAGATGATAGATAGATAGTTAGAAAATAGATAGATAGATAGATGATAGATAGATGATAGATAGTTAGATGATAGATAGATAGATAGAAGATAGATAGATAGATAGATGACAGATAGATAGATAGATAGGTAGATAGATGATAGAAGATAGATAGATAGATAGATAGATAGATAGATAGATAGATAGATAGATAGATAGATAGATAGATAGATAGATGATATATGATAGATAGATAGAAGATAGATAGGTAGGTAGGTAGATGGTAGGTAGATAGATAGAGAATAGATAGATAGATAGATAGATAGATAGATAGATAGATAGATAGATAGATGATAGATAGATAATAGATAGAAGGTAGGTAGGTAGGTAGGTAGGTAGGTAGGTAGGTAGGTAGGTAGGGAGAGAGAGAGAGAGAGAGAGAGAGAGAGAGAGATTCTGTTGGAAGCAGAGGAGTGGAGGACTCTTGCCATGAAATATCTCTGGACTTGCTCAATTGTATTAATGTCTGATGTGCACTGCGGATTCCAGACAGATGAACTGTGTTCAAGAATTGGTCTAGCAAAATTTTTCCAAGCCCTAGTTTGCAGTTCAATATTACCAGAGAAGAAGCTTCGCAAGATTAAGTTGACAACTCTTAATGCCTTTTTGCCGATGCTGTTACAGTGGGCTCCGGCACTTAGATCGTTTGAGATGAGTACTCCAAGGTCCTTGACAGAGTCAAGTCACCGAGAAAGGAGAAATGACAGGGAGTCCTATGAGTTAGAATGCAACCCGACAAGGTTCACCCAGCATCTGAGGCCCAAATCACGCAAGAGGATTGTCGCTTCGTGCGAGACGCGGAGTCATCGAGACCGCAAGGGAAACGTTTAAGCGAGACGTTTGTGAAGCGGCTAAATGTCTATGGAGGTTCTCAATCATCCAGGCCAAGGTTGTCCCCCTGCCCAGGTGAATTCCATCCGCCGGCCAATGTCGACTGGCGACTACCCGGAGGAGGGCCTTCTCTGTGGCTGCTCCGACCCTCTGGAACGAACTCCCCGTGGAGATTCGAACTCTCGCCACCCTCCAGGCCTTCCGCAAAGCCCTTAAAACCTGGCTGTTCCGACACGCCTGGGGCTGAAGAACTGTTGCCCCCGTCTCGAATTGGTATGACTGTTGTGTTTTAATTATGCATTGTTTTTTATGTCGTTTAAATTCTTGTTTGTATCCCCCTTCCCTGGTTGAGTTGTGAGCCACCCTGAGTCCCCTTCGGGGAAAAGGGCGGCATATAAATAAAATCAACATCAACATCAACAACATTTTTCAAGAGGCAACTGGACTTTCTGAGCTGAAGAAGCTTCTTGGATAAGAAGCGAAACATCTTCAAAGAAAACCCAGAAAGTCCAGTTGCCAGCCCCTTTGGGATTTGTCAAGTGGGGTTTTTCCTCAATTTGCGACCTTTCGTGACACTGTTGTTGAGGGGAAATCGCTGCGGAGGTTAAGCTAGGAACACAGTTGTGAAATGAATCTGGCGTCCCTCTTGAGTCCGCTTGTGAGAAGGTCGCAAAACGGGATCACATGACCCTTGGGACGCTGCGTACCCGTCTTAGATGTGAACCAGTTGCCAAGCTGAATTTTGATCACGTGCTGCAAGTGTGAAAAATGGTCATGAATCTTTTTTTTCCTTTGAACAGTCACTAAATGAGCTGTTATAAGTCGAGGACCACCTGTGCTAGCCCTGCTGGGTTTTGACTTGGCCCTTTTCTCCCCTTCATGTTTCCTCCTCCACCACCACCATCCTTTTTTCCTCCTTGGCTATTTTTAGCAGGGCCAAAGCCCAAGAGGCACCTAGGCTTTCTTTTGCTCTGGTTTGGCTATCCCCACACTTGGCTAAGAGTAAAAAGGTAAAGGTTCCCCACGCACATATGTGCTAGTCATTTCTGACTCTAGGGGGCGGTGCTCATCTCCGTTTCAAAGCCGAAGGGCCAGCGCTGTCCAAAGATGTCTCTGTGGTCATGTGGCCTGCATGACTAAATGTTAAAGAATGGTTGCATGGATTGGATATGTCTAGTTTGATGAAAAGAAGGACCAGGGGTGACATGATAGCAGTGTTCCAATATCTCAGGGGTTGCCACAAAGAAGAAGGAGTCAAACTGTTCTCCAAAGTGGGTAGAACAAGAAGCAATGGGTGGAAACTAACCAAGGAGAGAAGCAACTTAGAACTGAGGAGAAACTTCCTGACAGTGAGAACAATTAATCAGTGAAAGGTCTTGCCTCCAGAAGTTGTGAATGTTCCAACAATGACTAAACACCGAAGGCACATGGAATGCTGTTACCTTCCCACCAAAGGTGGTTCCTGTTTTTCTACTTGCATTTTTTTTAACGTGCTTTCGAACTGCTAGGTTGGCAGAAGCTGGGACAAGTAACGGGAGCTCACTCCATTACACGGCGCTAGGGATTCAAACCGCCGAACTGCCGACCTTTCTGATCAACAAGCTCAGCTTCTTAGCCACTGAGCCACCCTGTCCGGAGGCACCTCGGCTTTCTTTTAACAATAGCAATAGCAGTTAGACTTATATACCGCTTCATAGGGCTTTCAGCCCTCTCTAAGCGGTTTACAGAGTCAGCATATTCCCCCCAACAACAATCCGGGTCCTCATTTTACCCACCTCGGAAGGATGGAAGGCTGAGTCAACCTTGAGCCGGTGAGATTTGAACTGCTGAACTGAAGATGAAGTGGCCTGCAGTACTGCACCCAAACCACTGCGCCATCTGGGCTCTTTTGCCCTGGTGTGGCTACCCCCAGACTTGGCTAGGCCTCAGCTCTGTATGGTTGTCAATAAAGGAGAATATTTGTAAGTCAAGGTTGAAATGTGGGGTCCTTGATGCTCTCCGAGTTTGCTTGTTTTCTTGCAGGTGTTTCATTACCCAAACTAGGTAACATCATCAGTGTTAGTAAGGAGTAGGATTTGCTTTTCAGTTTATACAGTAGTCCTCAACGTACGACCACAATTGAGCCTGAAATTTCTGCTGCTAAGTGAAACATTTGTTAAGTGGGTTTTGCTGCATTTTACCACCTTTTTTTGCCACCGTTGTTAAGGGTACCACTGCAGTTGTTAAGTTAGTGACGTGGTTGTTAAATGAACCTGGATCCCTCACTGACTTTGCTGGTCAGAAGATCAGAAAAGTTGATCGCGTGACCCTGGGACACTGCAGCCGTCATAAATATGGACCCGTTGCCAAGCATCTGAATTTGGATCATGTGACCCGTGGCACGACAAAACCGCGCTCGTCAAAATAGCGGTGATAAAACCATGTCGCTAAAGCCGCGATGTCATCACCGCGCGTCATCACCGCCGCGACAACAGCACGGCGACGGAAGGGCGCTTTAAAACAGCACGGCGGCAGAAAGCCGATTTAAATTAAGGTAAGGGTTAGGATTAGGTTTAGGGGTTAGGTTTAGGGTTAGGTTTAGGGTTAGGTTTAGAGTTAGGTTTAGGGTTAGGTTTAGGGTGCTGAGTGCTTCGGAAGGCGCGGATTTGCCCTCCACACTTATGTCGGCGCGGATAAGGGCTTCGCGGTTTTGTGGTGGAACCCATGTGACCCTGGGGATGCTGCCACGAACATAAGATTGAAAAATGGTCATAAGTCATTTTTCACTGCCGTCGTAACCTTAAATGATTACTAAATGAACTGTGGTAAGTCGAGGATTCGATTACCTGTATTGTAGTGACTTGTCCTTGGGTGGTTTTAGAGATAATTTACCCTGTTTTCCCAAAAATAAGACCTCCTCGGATAATAAGCCCCATTGGGCTTTTGAGCGCATGCGCTAAAATAAATCCTCCCCAAAATAAGCCCTCCCTTAAAATATTTAAATGCATGCACAGCCAGTCCCCACCATTTCCTGGGGGGCAGGGGGAACATGCTCCATGCGCCCAACATGCACCTGCCATCCATGCGGAATGGCCTCGTGGAGGCTGCTCCTGCAAACTCTAGCTCCTGCACCCCTTCTCTTAGTGGCTGTCACGGCTACTTCCCTCAGTAACCAAAAAAGAAACCACTCAACTCCGTTTTGCAGAATTAAGAGTACTTTTACTGGTCATGAGTAGATAGCAGCTAGGCAAAGCAAGATCTGAGGCAAAAGCGCGCGTAATCATAGATATCAATATGTGACCCAACCCCTCCCCTTGGTAACCCCATCCCATAGTCCAATCCATACACCCCACAGGTGTCATGTGGGAGCAGAGGTGGGTTCCTACCAGTTCGCACCTATTCGGTAGAACCGGTTCGTCAAATCTACCGAACCGGTTAGAAGAGGTTCCACCAGTGGACCCGGAAAGCAGGCCAAACCTACAGAAGAGGTTCCAAACCCACCACTGGTCTTTGGATATGATTATTCTACACTATCATGCTCATATTTATAAAACTCAGTGCCTCTGTGAAAGGTAAGGATGACTACTGCGTTTGTGGTGCAATCAGAACATTGCATGTGTTGAAGTTGTTTTAATGCAAACCAAAGATGCCTTTTAAAAAACAAGTTTACATCATATTCTTATGCATGCCAGTGCTGTGTGTGAGGTAATTTAAGGTGGTTCTGACAAGTGTCGTTGGCATCTTCATATCCGGTCACATGGGTGGCAAGCCACTCCCATCCGGTCACATGGGCAGCAAGGCATTCCCACAAAGGAGGCCACACCCACAGAGTAAGTTCTAACAATTTTTGAAACCCACCACTGTGTGGGAGACATCTTTAAAAATCATCAGGTTGGTATGCTGGACAGTTGGCCTTGGTGGCAACTCCTCTATCTGCAGCATGTGGAGTAGATGCTGAGAACAACTCCCTTTTTACAGTCACTCCTGCACTGAACAATTCCCCCACCCAAATACCATGCCCCCACTCCCCGTTTCAATGGCAGCTGAAAGCAAGCAGCAAAACAGAGGCTGACATTGGCGGCCACACAAAGAGTGGCGGGCCCAGAGACACTAGGGGTGGCAAAAGTGTGCCAGAAACAGAGACAGAACATCCGCCCCTCTCTGGATCAGCTGATCCATGGGCCGCATGCTGAGCACCTGACCCTCAAAAATAATAAGACCTCCCTGAAAATAAGGCCAAGCGCTTATTTCGGGGGTCAAAAGTAAATAAGACTGCCAGGAGGGCCTCCATCAATAACCAAGGAAGAAAACTCCCAACTCCATTGTTTGTGGAATTTAAGATACTTTTACTGTTTTATGAAAAGATAGCAGTGAAAGGAAAGCAAGATCTGAGTCAAAAAGGCACGAACAAGAACATATGAAACGATTACCCAGCACCCTCCCCCCTCCAGTTACCCCAACCCAATGTCCAATCTGCAACTCCCTAAGGTGTCATGTGGGGCGCATCTTCAAAAAGCCTCATCAAGTTGGTATGCGAGACGGTTGGCCTTGACCAAGTCCAAGCACAGGCCTTCAGCATGCGCAGAAGATGGTGAGAACAAAACTCCCTTCTACATAACTCCTCCAGTACCACTTTCCAAATACCATAAGCCCCCACCCTCTCTGTTTCTATGGCAGCCGATAGCAAGCAAGCGAAATAGAGGCTGACAAAGACCCTGTCTTATTTTGGGGAAAACATGTTAGTTGGGCCCAGGGTGGGTTCCCGATTCTTCTACTGCCGGTTCACCCAGGGATGGGCTTCAGGTGCATGCGTGTTTGATGCATAATATGTGCGCAAGCACAGTAGGTAAAAAAATGTTTCTGCGCATGCAGGAAACAAGATGGCGGTGCCTACTGCACCGCCGATAGAACCAGTTTGGGGACGTGGACGGCCGAGTTCCTACCTACTCATCCGAACTGGTAGGAACCCATCTCTGCAGGCCACCTTCTTCAGCTGGGCAGTTTGGCTTGGTCTTGGCGTGGGGCAGGGATGGGTTCTATAGAAGAGATTCCACAAATCTACAGTGCCATTTAGAACCGGTTCCAGCTCCCTCCCCTCGCCCGTCCACACATCATCAAGATGAAGAGCGAGAGGAGGAATTCTGGGAGTTGAAGTCCACAAGTCTTAAAGTTGTTTGAATACCCTTAGGGGGGTTCTAAAGGGTTAGGGGTGCAAGGGTCTTGTAACTGGACAGCTTTAAGACTTGCGTGCTTCAAATGCCAGAGTTCCTGAACCAACGTGAATGGAGGAGGAATTCTGAGAGCTGAAGTCCACAAGTCTTAAAGCTGTCAAGTTTGAACAACCCTGGGGCTTTTTTTTCTAAAGGGTTAGGGGGTGCAAGGGTCTTTTAACTTGACAGCTTTAAGACTTGCGTGCTTCAAATGCCAGAGTTTCTGAGCCAACACTTTGGTTGCTAAGCAAGAGCGTTGTTAAGTGGGTTTCACCACATTTTACAAGTTGGCCATGTCCACCCAGTCACATGGCCGGCAAGCCACTCCCGCAATACAGGCCACACCTACAGAAGAGGTTCTAAAAAAATTTGAAACCCACCACTGGCGTGAGGCTATTGTGCTGCCCAGGAGACTTGGGCTGCAAGCAGTAATCAGCCCTCTGGCTGGGGAGGATGGGGATTGTGGTTGGAGATATCAGACCCCAGGTGAAGGGTCTGGACTGGTATGTCCTATTGTGTCTTCTTGTGTCCTTCCTGCTCTTTAAAAAGAGCGTCTAAAGATGGAACTATGGAAGGAAAAGAAGGGAATTTCACTGCAATCATGTAATATTCTGAAGTTTCATTTCTCATTTAATCCATTTTCTGGCTTCATGAAATACATTAGAATTGTTAACCAGACAGACAGGCTGAGTTCAGATAACAGACTAAGCTATGTATACACATACAACACGATTCAAGGTTCAGAGTAGCTAAGCTTCCCCTACTAGCAGAATGTGGCTGCTAGGACTTTAATCATCAGATTCCGCTTGTTGTGTGAATGGAGCCAATGACACCAGTGCTTTTTAATTCCCTCCATGGATAATCTTCAAACATGAACTTGAGGAGGGCAACCTTACAAACTGAAATAATAAAATAATAATATTTCTTGCATAGAAGACACCATTTTCCCCTCATCCCTTTCAGGAACAAATGACACAAGATGCTTCCTTTTTTCTCAATTAAAAAAAAAATGAAATAAGGAAAGAGAATTTTGTGGGAAGGAATAGTCATCAGTTTGAGCATACCGGAATTATATTTTCCATGTTAAACACATAGGTCTCAGTTTATGACCACAATGGAGACCAGAGTTTCTGTTGTTAACGAGGTTGTTAAGTGAGTCACACCCAATTTTACGCCACGGTTCTTAAGCGAATCACTGCAGTTGTAACATGCGATCATTAAGCAAATCTGGCTTCCCTCACTGACTTTGCTTATTGGAAGCCAGCTGGGAAATTCAGAAGTGGTGATCAAATGACTCCAGATACTGCAACTGCTCTAAATACATGGAGGCGCGTGGTGGCTCAGTGGCTAAGATGCTGAGCTTGTCGATCAAAAAGGTTGACAGTTCGGCGGTTCGAATCCCTAGCATCGCGTAACGGAGTGAGCTCCCGTTACTTGTCCCAGCTTCTGCCAACCTAGCAGTTCGAAAGCACGTAAAAAATGCAAGTAGAAAAATAGGAACTACCTTTGGTGGGAAGGTAACAGCGTTCCATGCGCCTTCGGCGTTTAGTCATGCTGGCCACATGACCACAGAGAACGAAGCGCTGACTCTTCGGCTTAGAAACGGAGATGAGCACTGCCCTCTAAGAGTTGGGAGCAACTAGCACATATGTGCAAGGGAACCAAAGACATGCCAGTTGCCAAGCACCCGAATTTTGATCATGTGACTTTGGCATGCTGCATCGGTTGTAAGAGTGAGGACCGTTTGTAAATCATTGCAAACTTTGAATGGTGAGTAAATGAGTGGTTGTAAGTCGAGGACTACCTATATTATAAAACGCACTATTATTGCATGTTTATTTTTGAATTAAATCCACTTTCTGAGGATGACAATTAGTGGTTGCTATTGGAAAGAAAAACAGTTTTTATTTATTTGCTTTCCCCAATTCACCTGTCTTCAATTCACCATAGATTGACCGAATCACCATCCAACCTGACTTCTATGGAGATTCTCAGTCATCCAGGACATGGTTGTCCCAAAGGTGTATTTTTTTTCCCCAGAGCCAAGTGGATTTTTTTTGTTTTTTCCCTTGAAGACATTTCTCTTCTCATCCAAGAAGCTTCTTCAGAACTGAGAAACAAAATATATTCAAGGAAAAAACAGAGACAGTTACATTGGAGCCGAGGTGGCGCAGTGGTTAAATGCAGCACTGTAGGCTACTTAAGCTGACTGCAGTTCTGGAGTTCGGCTGTTTAAATCTCACCGGCTCAGGGTTGACTCAGCCTTCCATCCTTCCGAGGTGGGTAAAATGAGGACCCGGATTGTTGTTGGGGGCAATATGCTGACTCTGTAAACCGCTTAGAGAGGGCTGGAAGCCCTATGAAGCGGTATATAAGCCTAACTGCTATTGCTATTGCTATGGGGACATCTAGCTTGACATTTTTGGACTGGTTCCCTTCCTTAGGCAGATCAATACTATTCGGATTGCTGCTTGGGGTAGATTTCCATCAATCAAACCAGCTTCTACCAGATACTGCCTCTGACGTCACCAATTATGTAGCACCCAACTCTTGCCAGGAGGACTCTGTCATCCTAACTTCTCTGCTGGGCTGGTTAAGAAGAGAGTGACACAGCAGCTGAAATAGTCTGATTGCTAAGCAAATACAGAGAAGTTGTTTGAAACTCCAAACCTGACATTGGGAAAGTTCTAAGAGACTCGTCAGCGATTTCTTTCCAACCCTACCAGAGTCTCAGCATTTGCTTCCTGGGAAGTGTTGATTCTTTCTTTCTGACTAGAAGACCCAGAGCTTAATCATTGGAAGGGATGACTTTGTGCTTTGCAACAGCCTTCCTCGTCTGCAATAGAACTGAGAGCGTAGAAGAATAGAGTTGGAAGAGACCTTGGAGGTCTTCTAGCCCAACAGTCACCGTAGAAAACCTATTTGCATTTTTTACATTGCACTAAATCAGGGGTCCTCAAACTACGGCCCCTGGGCTGCATTTGTGTTGCTGCAGAGAGTCTCCCCCTTTGGGTTTTTTTTTTGTGTGGGTCAGAGAGGGGCAGAAATTCTGACTTGGGGTCTGCTTCAGCCTCCTGGTGGGGGGCTTTCGGCAAAGGCTGGAGGGAAGTGACACTGGTGGCGAAGGGCCAGAGGACCTTGTTCCAGTGGGACTGCATCATGGCCTGGAACTGGCTGACCATCTCAGCACAGTGAGCCTCCAGGCACTGGTACCTGGCCTTGCACTCCCAGAGGTCTTCCCTCTGCTTGGAAAGCCTAAGTCGTAGTCCTCAGTGAGGTGCTTCTGCTGTGCCTCCTTCTCGGTCAGATCCAATTTGAACTGGGCTGTTTTGCCAACTCTTTCTTGTGCTGGCTGCTTAGCTCCAGCAACTGCTTCCTGTTGGGATCCTAGGGCGGGCAGGTGAGGAGTGGCGAGTAGAGGCTGACAAGGCACCCCTCGATGTGAGTGACATTGAGTTGGCCACGCCCACCCAGTCACATGACCACCTTGCTATGCCCTCCCAGCCGGTCATTAGGCATAATGATACATTAGTGGTCATAATCATATTAGTGGTCAGTGGGATTTAAAATTATGAATGTAGTGGTCCCTGAGGTCCGAATGTTTATACTGTACATTTATATATTTGTACAATAGCAGAGTTGGAAGGGATCTTAGAGGTCTTCTAGTCCAACCCCCTGCCTAGGCAGGAAACCCTATACCGTTTCAGACAAATGGCTATCCAACATCTTCTTAAAAGACTTCCAGTGTTGGGGCATTCACAACTTCTGGAGGCAATTTCTGTTCCACTGATTAATTGTTCTCATGTCAGGAAATTTCTCCTCAGTTCTAAGTTGCTTCTCTCCTTGATTACTTTTCACCCATTGCTTCTTGTCCTGCCTTCAGGTGCTTTGGAGAATAGTTTGACTCCCTCTTCTTTGTGGCAGCCCATGAGATATTGGAAGACTGCTATCATGTCTCCCCTAGTCCTTCTTTCTATTAAACTAGACATACCCAGTTCCTGCAACCGTTCTTCTTATATTTTGGCCTCCAGGCCCCTAATCCTCTTTGTTGCTCTTCTCTGCACTCTTTCTAGAGTCTCCACATCTTTTCTACATCGTGGCAACCAAAACTGGATGCAGTATTCCAAGTGTGGCCTTACCAAGGCCTTATAAAGTGGTATTAACACTTCACGTGATCTTGAATCTGTCCCTCTGTTTATGCAGACTAGAACTGTGTTGGCTTTTTTGGCAGCTGTGGACTTCAACCCCCAGAATTCCTCAGCCATCAAGTTCTGGGAGTTGAAGTCCATAAGTCTTATAGTTCCCAAGCTTGGAGACCTGTTTTAGAGCAGGTGTGTCAAACTCGTAGTGTCACATTGCTGACACATATCACAACATTTCCCCTATTTGCAGAGCTGGGCTGGGCTGGGCAGGGTATAGAGTTTCCTGCCTAGGCAGGGGGTTGGACTAGAAGACCTCCAAGGTGCCTTCCAACTCTGCTATTGTATTATATTGTCTTAAAGTCGCCAAGGTTGGAGACCCCTGCCTATCAACTAGGTAGGTCATGAAGCTCACTTATAGAGAATCTGCTCCCTCATTTTTGCTCCATGAAAAATTAAGTGGAGATGTTGACCATCACGAAGGAGACAATAAACAGCCATCAAGACTAGTAGCCGTTGATAGTCCGATCCCTGTGAATTTGTCCAGTCTCCTTTTAAAACTGTCTTAAGTTGGTGCCGATAACGGTATCTGATGACTTTGAATTCCACAGTTAAAGTCTGTGTTGTATGAAGAAGTACTTCCTTTTATTGATTGTGAATCTTCCAGAGTGTAGCTTTAATAGATGAAGCTGGGTTTTCACACAGTGAGAGAGAGAGAGAAAATAAGCTCTCCAGCTCTCTGTCATTTCTATATAATGCTTAGTTTTAATTTTGTCCATGATGCTCTTTTTCCTGCCTTTATTCCAAACTAAGCAGCAAAAATACCTTAAACCAGGCGTGTCCAAGGTTGGAAACTTTAAGATCTGTGGACTTCCAACTCCCAGAATTCCCAGCTGGCTAGGGAATTCTGGGAGTTGAAGTCCACTGGTCTTAAAGTTTCCAACCTTGGATACCCCAGCTGTAAACATTAGTCTTCTGAGATCTAATGGGACTTATTCAAAATAATAGACTCCCACGAGTCCCTATGATTTGGAGTTACAAATCGGTAGATTTTGATTTTTTTAAAAAATAAATACTGTATATACTCGAGTATAAGCCTAGTTTTTCAGCCCAATTTTTGGGCTGAAAAAAGCCGCCTCGGCTTATACTCGAGTCAGTGAAAAATTTGCCCGAAATGGAGGAGAAAAAGGGGCGGGGCCATGCCGCTGGGTGACACTCGTGAATGGCCCAGTGCCCCTGTGAGTTTCCCCTCCCTCTGTGTCAGTTTGCCGCGCAGCGCGCACCGCACCATCCCCCCTCCTCACGTTCTAATGTAATGCAGGGCTGTCTTACGATTCCCCTTCCTCCCCCTCCTGCCGCTCTGCAACGATGTCCCACCTCCTCCTTCTTATGGCAAGCAGCCACATAGCGATGTCCCACCTCCTCTGGTACAGTGATCCAATGATAGGAATCACTGTGCCGTGTGTCATAGGAGGCGGGACATCGCTCCCGCGGCTGCACGGGACATCATCATCACAGCGGGACATCAGCATCATGAGGTGAGTGAAGTATTTCATTGAATACACCGCTAGTTTACTGTTTTTCTTTGAAATAAATATTCAAAAACATTATTGGTATCTATTTTTATTTTTGAAATTTACCGGTAGCTGCTGCATTTCCCACCCTAGGCTTATACTCGAGTCAATAACTTTTCCAGTTTTTTGTGGTAAAATTGGGTGCCTCGGCTTATATTCGGGTCGGCCTATACTCGAGTATATACGGTAAATAAGAGCAATTAAACAATGGTATTAATCAGAGGTGGTATTCAGCAGGTTCTGACCAGTTCTGGAGAATCTGTAGCGGAAATTTTGAGTAGTTCGGACAACCAGTAAATGCCACCTCTGACTGGCCGCGCCCCCACCTATTCTCTGCCTCCCAAGTCCCAGCTGATTGGGAGGAAATGGGGATTTTGCAGTATCTTTCCCCTGCCACACCCACCAAGCCACACCCACCACGCTATGCCCACAGAACCAGAAGTAAAAAAAAATTTGAATCCCACCACTGGTACTAATTCCTAGAAATGGTTAGGCTTCCTGAGTCTGAAGGTTTCAGTGCAGTGGTGGGATACGACTGGTACGTCCCGGTACGGTCATACCGGTGCCTTCTGGGAGCACCAGGTACAGTTCTGATACGGTGCTCCAGAGGGCCCACCCACCTGCCCACTCCCCTCACCTCTATTTGAGCATTTGCGCATGCACACAGGGTGTACGGCACCTGTGTGACGCTCTGCCGAGCAGTTGGAGCATTGCGGGTGGTGGGCACACATGCGCATGCTATGCGCATGCCTGTGGTGGATACCTTGCCCCGGTTCACCCACAATACCGCGAAGCCCTTATCCACGCTGACATAAGCGCGGAGGGCAAATCCGTGCTGTCCGAAGTGCTAAGGAAAAAGGCGACCCTAGCGCGACGACATAACTGCGGAGGGCAAATCCGCGCCTTCCGAAGCACTCAGCACCCTAATCCTAACCCTAATCCTAACCCTAAACCTAACCATAAACCTAACCCTAACCCTAAACCTAACCCTAAACCTAACCCTAAACCAAACCCCTAAACCTAATCCTAACCCTTATCTTAATTTAAATTGGCTTTCTGCCGCCGCGCTGTTTTAAAGCGCCCTTCTGTCGCCGGGCTGTTGTCGCCGTGGTGATGACGTCGTGGTGATGACGTCGCGGCTTTAGCGACACAGTTTTGTCGCCGCTATTTTGACAAATGCGGTTTTGTCATGCCACGCCTTGCCCCAATGCAGCATACCGGTTGCAATGGGAGCCGGAACCCACCCCTGCTTTAATGAGATGCTGGATAGTTCCATAACTCTGAATTTCCTTGATTAAACAGGGCAGGATGAATTAGGGAGCTCATACAAGATGCATGACAAATATGTGCAAAAATTCATATGTCGCATGAAACTACAATTTGTTTGTGTGGTTTTGGCTTCAGATGTTGTGTGAATCTCGTCATTATGGATTTGAATGCATAATTCATGGCAGAGGTGGGTTGCTTCTGGTTCGGCCCGGATCGGGAAAACTGGTAGCAGCGGCAACGGGAGGCTCCGTCCACCTGCCCGGTCATGCAAGTGAGCATAGGAGCGCACCCAAACCGGTAGTAGAAACATTGGCAACCCACCTCTGGTTCATGGGTTATAGAATGCTGTTGTGACTCAGCAGAAGTTTGCTGTGAGTTGAGTGGGGATGCAGGAATAACAATGCAGCTGGGGCTCGTTAGTGTGGTCTTCTGGAGATAAAAGGACTGATGGTGCCACGCCCTGGTTGCAGAAGTCAACATTCAACGTTCGTTCGTGGTTCATCGTTCATCGGTCGTGGTTTGTTTGTGAGAGGCACTTGGATAAGTGATTTGCTTTCTGTAACCCTGATTCAAAGAGACACTTGGAGAAGTGATTTGCTTTCTTTCTGTACTCCTGGTTTTGCCGTAAGAGATCTTTGTTTTTGCATTCTGTTATCTTCTTGCCAGAGACTTTATTTATGTTTATTTTGGGCTCGCAGCCAGCGGGAGCCAGGACTGATAAAGTTATTTCCTTTTAAGTCTGTCTGACTGTCGTCTTTGAACGAGCGAAGAAGGGGGGGTCAGAACAGAATGCTATGTGAACAATGTTCATGTATGTGCATTTTTTCTGTTTTTAATCCCATGCAGGACTTTTTGTAAAATTTAAGTCCTGCAAATGGAACACAATATTCATTTCAATACTCCTCCTCTTCCATTTATTGCTTGCTGTATAATTTCCCCAATTAGTTTTCACCAATGAAGTCAATAGCCCTAATAATTAGTCTTTCTGCACAGAAATCCGAAGTGCTAAAAAAAAATCTTGATTTTTAAAAATCTTTTTGCTTCTAGAAAGAAGAAATGATATTTTTTTCTGCTCATTGGAGGCATTGAATGATATTTCAAATAGGATTCCTTTTCTAAAGCGACCAGGGCTTTAAAAACACCTGAAATCAATGATAAAAAGATTTAATCTAATTTAACGCACTTTGCCTCTAAAGGTATGCTAGCATCATTGGGGTATTCTTGCTCTACTATAGTATCTATTTATATACTTCGGAAACCCTGATTGTGTGGCCTGTTTGTTTTGTACCCTCAAATGAGCTCAAATGGCGCATTATACTGCAAGCATTTTTGAGTCAAGGTGCATAAAATCCACCGAATTAAAGGAGGTGTAAAAAGATCTGGGAGCCATTAATCCTGTGGAACTGAAATTTCCATAATGCTCAGACCAGTTTTATTTGCAAAGTGGTGGCTGTTTTGGCATCCCTGTGGTCACATGATCGTGATTTCTTAGGCTTCCTGCCAGCTTCCCACAACCAGAGGAAATTCCCACAGAATCGATGAGGAAGCTGGCAGGAAGTCCCTCCCACCCACACTGCTGTTTGGCTCACCTGACATTCGTGGTGCAGTTCAATTGGTTCTATCCCGTTCGGGTGAACTGGTAGCGGTGTCGGTGGGAGGCTCCGCCCACCTACCCGGACATTCTCTCACGTCCCGTTTTGGATGCTCTGCGCATGCGCAGAGGTGGTGCGTGCTCACATTTGCGAACGGGTAGCGAAGGTAAGTTGATTTCACCCCTGCCTGAGATCATTCTGTTTAATCTGTTTAGGTAAGTAAACATTGACTATTGAAGCTTATTTGCCACTACAATTATTTCTCAATTTATGCTCTTTTTAGAGCATCCTGGGATCACCCAGCATTGGGATCACAGAAATATGGGTGTCCTAAAATTTAATGTTCATTCTGGTCATATCAAACTCTTCTCTCAAAGGATGACCCAACAATTCTCTCTGTGTGTGTCTCTCTCTGTCTCTGTCTCTCTCTGTCTCTCTCTCTTTCTCTCTCTCTCTCTCTCTCTCTGTTGTGCATGTTCTTTTAGCCTTTCTACTTTCTCAAATTCTTCACCCTGGGGATGTGGTCCATTTCACCAATTTTCTGCAGCCTCTTGAGCTTCTATTTTTCTTTTTGTTCATGTTGAAGTTGCATTTTGCATCCTCTATAACATTGTTTTATCCTAACTTTATTATTTTTATACATAACTCAAGGTAGCAAACATAACTAATATTCCTTCTTCCTCTTACTTTTCTCATCACAACAACCCCGTTGAGGTGAGTTGAGCTAAGAGAGAGTGATTGGATCAAAGCTGGCTTTCATGCCTTTAGGCCGGATTAGAACCTACCATCTCCTGGTGATTGGCCCAAAGTCACCCAGCTGATTTCATGCCCAAGGAGGGACTAGAATGGTTTTCCCAGTTGCAATGTGTGGCTGTGAAAGTTGGACCATAAGAAAGGCTGAGCGTCAAAGATTGGAGGCCTTTGAACTCTGGTGCTGGAGAAGACTCCTGTGAGTCCCGTGGACTGCAATGTGATCAAACTGGTCAGTCCTAGAGGACATAAACCCTGACTGCTCTTTAGAAGGCCAGATCCTGAAGAGGAAACTCAAATCCTTTGGCCACCTAATGAGAAGGAAGGACTCCCTGGAGAAGAGCCTCATGCTGGGAAAGACTGGGGGCAAAAGGAAAAGAAGGTGACGGCAGAGAAGGAGGTGGCTGGATGGAGTCACTGAAGCAGTCGGTGTGAGCTTAAATGGACTCAGAGGATGGTAGAGGACAGGAAGGCCTGGAAGAACATTGTCCATGGGACAATGCTGGGTCAACAACAACAAGAACTCACAGTCTCCTGGTAATTGGGCCCAAACTACCCAGCTAGCTTTCATACCTAAGACGAGACTAGAACTCACTGTCCCCTGATTTCTAGCCTGGTGCCTTAAACTACTAAACCAAACTGGTTCTATAATGCCTAAAGCTGTGATCATTCAAGGGATAAAGAGGTAATAGAGATAATCAAAATAAAGAAATTAGGTTTGTTTTAGGACTCTCAACAATCGGCATAATTATGTGCATAAGGTTTTTCCCTTTTTCTTCTTTTCATCAAAGACCGAGTTATACTATCTACAGTAGATCAAAGGAGCAGTTGAGTTCAGCGCTCTCACACACTATGCAAAACAGGAGTCTTGTTTGCTGAGATAGTAATCCCACCACATTTTACTTGTCAGGGTGCTCAGATTTTAGCCTTTACAAAGAGATTTTGCAAGGCCTTTTCTTTCCTTCGAACTCCCTAGTGGCATTGGTTTACCAAATTCAGCTGAGCCAGGAAGATGCAAAAGTAGGAAATTATCAACGGAGACAACAATACATCTAACTATCATTTTGTATTGAAGCTTTGGCAGTAAGATAATAGTTCCAATTTGGTCCGATGGTTAAGGTGATGGCTTAGAAACCAGGAGATGGGGAATTCTAGTCATGCCTTAGGCTTGAAAGCCGACTGGGTGAGTTTGGGGCAGTAACTCTCTCTCTCAGCCCAAACTACTTCACAGGGCTCTTGTTGTGGTGAAAATAGGAGGAATATTCAGCCCTCTCTAAGCGGTTTACAGAGTCAGCATATTGCCCCCACAATCTGGGTCCTCATTTCACCCACCTCGGAAGGATGGAAGGCTGAGTCAACCTTGAGCTGGTGAGATTAGAACTGCTGAACTGCAGATAACAGTCAGCTGAAGTGGCCTGCAGTACTGCACCCTAACCACTGCACCACCTCGGCTTTTACTTCCTTCTTTCTTTTTCTGTCTTGGCTTTCTGTTGCAAATAATAATTATAATGATGATGATGATGATGATGATGATGATGATGATTGCCAGTTGGTGTCACATTGGAAGAGCACCTTCTGAGCTGGGAGAACATCATCCTTAATGCAGGCTAAAAATAATTATAAATCAATCAGTCAATAAGGCACTTCTTGAAGATAAGGCAAACTGACATACCGAGTTTTCTTACGTTTGCCAGCATATGAGACATGATTAAAGTAGATAATGAGAGGTTTAAGGAACCTCCTGTGATCTATTAATCCTACCTTATCTTGAATTTGTCAAGCCAGAGAGATAGCTCACCAGGGTTTGGAAGCTTAAATCCCCCCGCCCCAAATTATTTATTCTGAAATTCTCACAGCAAATTTCCCCTTTTATCACATGATTTTATACTTCCTCAAGTGAAAGTACATTTTGTGAGATAGTCCTCAACTTGCAACCATTCGTTTAGTGACCGAAGTTACAACGGCACTGAAAAAAAATGTGATTTATGACCGTTTTTCACACAAGCGTTGCAGCATTCCCCTGGTCACGTGATTAAAATTTAGATGTTTGGCAACTGGCATGTACTTATGACGGTTGCAGCATCCCAGAGTCACGTGGTCACCACTTGTAAGCTTCCCAGCCAGCTTTCGACTAACAAAGTCAGTGGGAGGGGTCACCGGATTCACTTAACAGCCACGTTGCTAACAACTGCAGTGATTCATTTAACAACTTTGTGTCAGGGTTTCAAGTGACACCCCCAATGGAAGAAGACTCCGAGGCTTGAAGTTCCTCAAAGTTCCATTTTATTAGAGATGTTTGTTCTGTCCCCCCTTCTTCGCTTGTTAACAGATGACAGGCAGACAAACTTAAAAGGAAAGAACTTTATCAGTCCTCGGCTCAGACTGGCTGCAAGCCCAAAAATAAACATAAATAAAGTCTCCGACAAGAAGATAACAGAATGCAAAACAAAACTCTTACAAAGCAATTCACTTCTCAAAGTGTCTCCTTGAATCAGGGTTACAGAAAGCAAACCACTTATCCAAGTGTCTCTCACAAACAAACCACGTCCGATGAATGATGAACGTTGACTTCTGCAACCAGGGCGTGGCACCATCCGTTCTTTTATCACCAGACGAGCCCCAGCTGCATTGTTAATCTTGCATCCCGACTCAACTCACAGCAAACTTCTGCTGAGTCACAACAGATGTCATATTGGCACATCTGGGAAAACCTGAATCTGAAAGTTTCCCCCAAAAGAAAGCCCAAGCCCCTGCCCAGCACCCACATGTCCATCACGTGGCCCAATCAGGAACCCTTCCAACCAGAGATGCCTCCCAGTCATGCTGCTCCAAAGGCAGGGCAGGATGACCTTGAATGTTACTTAGACTATATATCTCCCATACTCCATATAATCCCCCCTCCCATTTTCCCACAACAGAAAGCCCAGTGTAAAAGATGTCTTCCAGGCCTGACACTCTGGCTAGAAAGGTCATAAAATAAGTCAAAACTGACTTAACAACTGTCATGCTTAGCAACATAAATTTTTGGCTCAATAGCTGTGGCTACCTGTATTTGTTTATTTAGGATGCAATTTAATTATCTTTTGAGTTTTGGGTCCCAAAGTCTTCACTAACATGGCCATGAAAAGATATAACTGTACAATAGAATAGAATAGAACAGAACAGAATAGAATAGAATAGAAGAATGAATAGACTGGACTGGACTGGACTGGACTGGACTGGACTGGACTGGATTGGAATGGAATGGAATTGAATGGAATGGAGGAACAAATAGAATGGAATGGAATGGAATACAATACAATACAATGGGGGAATGAAGACTAGACGAGACTAGACTAGAATAGAATAGAATGGAGGAATGATTAGAATAGAATAGAATAGAATAGGATTAGAATACAATACAATATAATACAATACAATACACTGGAAGAATGAAGAATAGAATAGAATAGAATAGAATAATGAATAAACTAGAATAGAATAGAATAGAATAGAATAGAATAGAATAGAATAGAAGAATGAATAGACTAGACTGGAATAGAATGGAATGGAATGGAGGAATGAATAGACTAGACTAGACTACACTAGACTAGAATAGAATAGAATAGAATGGAGGAATGAATAGACTAGACTAGACTGGAATGGACTGGAATAGAATGGAATGGAATGGACGAATGAATACAATACAATACAATACATTGGAAGAATGACGAATAGAATAGAATAGAATAGAATAGAATAGAATAGAAGAATGAATGGAATGGAATGGAATGGAATGGAATGGAATGGAATAGAATAGAATAGAATAGAATAGAGAAATGAAGACTAGTCTAGACTAAACTAGACTAAACTAGAATAGAATAGAATAGAGTAGAATAGAATAGTTTATTGGCCAAGTGTGATTGGACACACAAGGAATTTCCCTTTGGTGCCTAGGCTCTCAGTGCACATAAAAAGACAAGATACATTCGCCAAGAATCATAAGGTGATTGAAATGACTTCAAAGCACCATAACATTTGGGACAAAATCTAGGAGGATGAAAATAGAAGAGAGAGAGAGAGAAAAAAACCACATTAAAATTCAGACCTATATATAACAGTACAGCAGGAGACACATCTCAAGAACTCCAAAGGCCATCCTGAGCCACCAATATTCATTGCTTGCTAAAAGAGGAGCAGCTTTGAGTTAGACAAACCTTCTTTGGATAGATAGGCAATGCACAATTGTGGTGTCATCGTTTGTTCTTATGGCTGCCATTTTCTGAAAGCTGGGAAGTAAAAGAAGAAAGCATTAGGCATTTCAAATAATAAGCAAGCACAAAAATGGTGCAAGGAGAAATACGGCACAGATAGTCTTCGGCTTATGACCACAATGTCGCTATGTGAGATGTTTGTGAAGTGAATTTTCGCCTCAGTTTATCACCTTTCTGGCCCTATTTGTTAAGTGAATCACTTCCATTATTAAGTTTCTGGCACGTTTCTTAAGTGAATCTGGTTTCCCCGTTGACTTTGCTTTTCAGAAGGTTGCAAAAGGGGATTGCATAACCCTGGGACACTGCCACCGTCATAAATATGAGTCAGTTGCCAAGTGGCTGAATTTTGATCATGTGATCATGTGGTATGCTTCAAGTCGTAAGTGTGAAAAACAGTCAAGTCACTTTTTTTCAGTACTGTTGTAACTACAAATGGTCACTAGAATAGAATAGAGCTGGAAGGGGCCTTGGAGGTCTTCTAGTCCAGCCCCCCGCTCAAGCAGGAGAACCTATACCATTTCAGACAAGTGACTTCCCAGTCTCTTCTTAAAAACCTCCAGTGATGGAGCACCCACAACTTCTGAAGGGAAGCTGTTCTGCTGGTTTAATATCCTCACTGTCAGGCAATTTCTCCTTCGTGGCACAGCAAAACCGTGAAGCCCTTATCCGCGGAGACATAAGCGCGTTGCTAAAGCTGCGACGTCATCATCGTGCGTCATCACCGCCGCGACAACAGCGCGGCAACAGAAGGACGCTTTAAAACGGCGCCGCGGCAGAAAGCCGATTTCCATTAAGGTAAGGGTTAGGATTAGGTTTAGGGGTTTGTTTTAGGGTTAGGTTTAGGGTTAGGTTTAGGGTTAGGTTTAGGGTTAGGTTAGGGTTAGGGTTAGGGTTAGGGTTAGTTTTAGAGTAATGAGTGCTTGGGAATGCGCGGATTCGCAATTATGTCATCGCGGTAGGGTCCCATTTTTCCTTAGCGCTTTGAACGGCGCGAATTAGTCTTCGCGCTTATGTCTCCGCGGATAAGGGCTTCGCGGATTTGTGGTGGAACCTTTCTCCTTAATTCTAGGTTGCTTGTCTCCTTGATGAGTTTCCATCCATTGCTTCTTGCCCTGCCTTCTGGTGCTTTGGAAAATAGGCTGACCCCCCCCCTTCTTTGTGGCAGCCCCTCAAACACTGCTATCGTGTCATCCCTAATTCTTCTTTTCTTTAGCCAAACCCAAATCCTGCAGCTGTTCTTCATATGTTTTAGTCTCCAGGCCTTTGATCATCTTCATTGCTCTTCTCGGAACTTTTTCTAAAGTCTCAACATCTTTTCTGTAGTATGGCAACCAGAATTGGTTGCAGTATTCCAGGTATGGACTACCTGTACATATAAGATGGTTGGTGTAGCTCCTTTTTGAAACTGTGGGGTCCTTGGTGCCAGTGGTGGGTTTCAAAAATTGTTCGAACCTACTCTGTGGGTGTGGCCTCCTTTGTGGGAGTGGCTTGCCGCCCATGTGACCGGATGGGAGTGGCTTGCTGCCCATGTGACCGGATATGAAGATGCCGAGGACGCTTGTCAGAACCACCTTAAATCACCTCACACCCAGCACTGGCATGCATAAGAATAGGATGTAAACTTGTTTTTTAAAAGGCATCTTTGGTTTGCGTTAAAACAACTTCAACACACGCAATGTTCTGATTGCACCACAAATGCAGTAGTCATCCTTACCTTTCACAGAGGCACTGAGTTTTATAAATAGGAGCATGATAGTGTAGAATAATCATATCCAAGGACCAGTGGTGGGTTTCAAAAAATGTTGGAACCTCTTCTGTAAGTGTGGCCTGCTTTCCGGGTCCACTGGTGGAACCTCTTCTAACCGGTTCGGTAGATTTGACGAACCGGTTCTACCGAATAGGTGCGAACTGGTAGGAATCCACCTCTGCTTGGTACTCTCTGATCTTGGTTGTTTTCTTGCAGACATTTCATCACCCAACCAAGTAACATCATCAGTGAATGAACATCCTCATACAAATATTCTGTTCTTTCTGTATTCTATTTGAATTGTAATCCACCCCAGAGTCCTTGACTGTGATGAGCAGCTCTAGAAATTGAACAAATAAATTTTTGAAAATATCCCATGAACAAGAAACGGTATGTACCTACTAGTAAACTGGCCTCATCATCTTACCATAATAAAGGAACCTGTCCTTCATAAGCAATCTATATCCAAGTAGCTTAAGCCCATAAGTTAAGTTCTCACTTATCTCACAGCCTTCTAGCCTTCAATAATTTTATTAATGATTTGGTGGGGAGGTGAAGGGAATGTTTATCTCATCTGCAGATGACACAAGATTGGGCAGCTGATTTAAAAGCCTGGAACACAATTGAAAATGATCTTGATAAGGGAAAGTGGGCTGAAAGTAATGGAATTTAAAAGAGGCAAACATACTGTAATATTTTTCTACTTAGGAGACATGAAAGAAATATACAGACCCGGGATGAGAAGAGCTGATTTGATAACTTGTACGTATAAAATGTATTTTGGAAAGGGAGTTGATCACAAGGTGAGTGTAAATCAGCCACACGATCAGATTCTAAAAAGATAAATGCAATTAATATAAATATTGTTTCCACAGGGCAGGACAAGAGCTAATATTTCTACTCTGTTTGGAATTGGAAAGAACTGATTTTGAGAACTACATCCAGTTCTGGGTACCAAGTAGAACAAATGTAGAAAAAGTGGATCAGAGTGATGAGGAAACTTGAAGCTAGAATGTTTTCCAAGAAGAAGAAGATGTTGTCAGGCCTGGAAGCCATTTTTTAGATTGTGCCTTCAGGCCTACCACATTTTCTACTGTGGGAGAATGGGAGGAGGGATTATATGGAGTATGGGAGATATATAGTCTAAATAACATTCCTTTCTCAGAGAGTCAAGGACGTCCTGTCTGGCAACTGCA
Source organism: Thamnophis elegans (assembly GCF_009769535.1). Taxonomy (NCBI): domain Eukaryota; kingdom Metazoa; phylum Chordata; class Lepidosauria; order Squamata; family Natricidae; genus Thamnophis; species Thamnophis elegans. The sequence continues at coordinate 91,326,660 of NC_045545.1, read as the reverse complement.
ATGAAATGACTGGGAGGCATCTCCAGTTTTAGATGGTGCCTGATTGAATCATGTGATGGACATGTGGGTGCTGGGGAGGGACTTGAACTTTTCACTTGGGTGAAGAAAACGTGGAAACTTTCAGATTCAGGTTTTCCCAGATGTGCCAATGTTGTTGTTAGTTGCAAAGTCGTGTCTGACCCATCGCGACCCCATGGACAGGGCTTCCTGTCCTTTGCCATCCTCTGGAGTGCATTTAAGCTCACACTGACTGCTTCGGTGACTCCACCCAGTCACCTCATTCTCTGTTGTCCCCTTCTTCTTTTGCCCTCAATCGTTCCCAGCATGAGGCTCTTCTCCAGTGAGTCCTTCCTTCTCATTAAGTGGCCAAAGTATTTGAGTTTCCTCTTCAGAATCTGGCTTTCTAAAGACCAGTCAGGGTGAAAAACCCATAGATGTGCCAATAGATCTCTAATAAAATGGAACTTTGAGGATATTCAGGCCTCGGAGTCTTCTTCTGTTAGGGGTGTTACTTGAAACCCTGACAGATGTTGAGACTCTGGAAAGAGTGCAGAGAAGAGCAACAAAGATGATTATTCAGCTAGAGGTTAAAACAAGTGAAGAACAGTTGCAGGAATTGAGTATGTCTACTCTAACAAAAAGGAAGACAAGGGGGGACGGACGGACATGATAGCAGTCTTCCAGTACTTGAGAAGCTATCACACAGAAGAGGTGGTCAATCTATTCTCCAAAGCAGCTGAAGGCAGGACAAGTCGTAACGTGTGGAAGATCATTAAAGAAAGATACAACCCAAAACAATTAATTTGACAAAACAATTAATCAGTGGAACGGCATTCCTCCAGAGGCTGTCAATACTCCATCACTACAGTCCCAAAAGTGGTTTTTTTTCAAGAGGCAACTGGTCTTTCTTGTTTTTCTTTGAAGACATTTTGCTTCTCATGCAAGAAGTTTCTTCAACTCCGGATGGTGGGAAATGGAAGGATTTATATTCCTTGCAGACAGCTGGTCATTTGCATCCTTTTAGAGAGTCATTGAGGCCATTGGAGGTTGATCTGTGTCCTTAGGGTCACCTGAGTAGTACAATTGGGTGTGGAGCAGAGGGGGTATTCAGCAGGTTCCTACCAGTTCTTCTTTCAGCCCTCTCTAAGCGGTTTTACAGAGTCAGCATATTGCCCCCAACAACAATCCGGGTCCTCATTTTACCCACCTCGGAAGGATGGAAGGCTGAGTCAACCTTGAGCCGGTGAGATTTGAACAGCCGAACTGCAGAACTGCAGTCAGCTGAAGTAGCCTGCAGTGCTGCATTTAACCACTGAGCCACCTCGGTTCAACCCTAAACCAGCTTGAAAACGACCTGGAAAACAGCTCAAAAATTGTCTCATTTTTCAGGCCATTTTCAGGTCGTTTCCCAGCGCTCCGGTGCCCATAAATACCAGTTGGCCAGAAACCAGAGGAGCAGCTGGTGATGGGATGTGTCCCCAAAGAGAGGCCTCCATGGGTTTGCCATCACAGCTATAGGATCTCCTGCTTGAGCAGGGGTTGGACTGGAAGACCTCCAGTGTCCCTTCCACCCCTGTTATTCTGTATTCTGTAAGAGACGGAGGGAACTGGGTATGTGTGGCTGTGGGAAAGGGTGACTAATGATCTCATAGCTTGAGTATCTGCAGAGATGTCACACAGAGGAAGGTCAGGACCTGTGATCTATCACCCCAGAGTGCAAGACACAGAATAATGGTTTTCAGCTCCCAGAATATAAATTCTAGCTGAATGCAGGGAAGAACTGTCTAATGATAAGAGCATTTGGGCGGCGCAAACAATGATTAAATCAGAGAGTCAACTCTGCTATACTGAATTCCAGCAGAAGTTGGATAGAAGTTCTGGATGCTTTAATGTGGATTTTCTTATGGATCCCCGCACAAAGCAAATAAGTCTAATGTGGGTGGACTTGATAATAGAAATGCTCATTTTAATTTTATAATACTATGGATATCTGGTGGATGTGATGGCTCAGTGGTTAAAAAAACAAACTTGTCAGCTGGAAAAATTGAGAGCCTGGTTTGAGACCAGTGGTGGGTTGCAACCGGTACAAGTGTACCGGTGCCTGCCGGAAGCACCAGGTACCGTTCTGGTACGGTGCTCCAGAGGGCCCACATGCGCTCCTTACCAATATTTGAAGTTTTCGGGGCTTCTGTGCAGGCGCACGGAGTGCACGGTGCCTGCGTGATACTACGCTGAGCAGCCGGAGCATTGCAGGTGGTATGTACGCATGCATACGCTGCGTTCATGGGGTGGGCGCCCAGCCCTGTTGCACCGTACTGGTTGCAACAGGATCTGGAACCCACCACTGTTTGAGACCCAAGCACCAAGGGATGGGATAAGCCCCAGTTACTTGCCCCAGTTCCTGCTCAGTCTCAAAGCAGTCTGAAAGCATTTATCTGTGAGTAGATAAATAGGTACCACTTCAGTGGAAAGGTAACAGAGTTCCATTGCACGCTCTGTGCTATGTCGTGGTGGCCACATGACCGACAATGCTGGCTCCCTTGGCTAAGAGATAGATATGAACACTGCCCCCTAGAGTTGGACATGAGACAAAATCTTGACCTTTTACCTTTATGGATATTTGACTTATATGTCTATGGAGATTCTCAGTCATTCTGGTCATGGTTGTCCCAAAGGTGCTTTTTCAAGAGGTAACTGGACTTTCTTGGGTTTTTTTTTTTCATTGAAGACATTCTGCTTCTCATTCAAGAAGCTCTTTCAGTTCTGACTCCATCATTCAATCAGAACTGAAGAAGCTTCCTAGATGAGAAGCGAAATGTCTTCAAGGAGACAACAGAAAGTCCCGTTGCCTTTTGAAAAAGCACCTTTGGGTTATCTGATTATAGGATGCTTCTGAACTGTCGGTTGGATGCCAGGAAGAGTTCAAAACGTTGAATAATTCAAGAAAAGAAGAATTAGGGGTGACGTGATAGCAATATTCCAGTATTTGAGGGGCTGCCACAAAGAAGGGGGGGTCAAATTATTCCCCAAAGCACCAGCGGGCAGGACAAGAAATAATGGTTGGAAATTAATCAAGGAGAGAAGCAACCTAGAATTAAAGAGAAACTTCCTAACAGTGAGGACAATTAACTACTAGTGGAACAGCTTGCCTCCAGAAATCATAGGCACGCCACCACTGGAAGTTTTTAAGAAGAGACTGGACAGCCACTGGTCTGAGATGGTGTAGGACAGGTTATCTTGCTTCAGCATTGGACTGGACTAGAAGACCTCCAAGGTCCCTTCCAGCTTCTATTCTATTCCATTCTATTCTACTTTATTCTATTCCATTCCATTCCATTCCATTCAATTATTCTATTCTATACTAGTCTAGTCTAGTCTATTCCATTCCATTCCATTCCATTCTATTTTATTCATTCCATTCAATTATTCTAGTCTAGTCTAGTCTAGTTTAGTCTATTCATTCCTCCATTCTATTCTATTCTATTCTACTCTAATCATTCCTCCATTCTATTCTATTCTAGTCTCGTCTTGTCTAGTCCATTCCCCCATTGTATTATATTGTATTGTATTCCATTCTATTCCATTCATTCCTCCATTCCATTCCATTCCATTCCTTTACTTTCCATTCATTTTTGAATCACAGAAGTTAATTTCCCACCATCACACACACAGCTGTAGCTTTGTAGCAAAATGCCCAAGTTAAGTGTACCATCTAAATAGATCAGTGGCACGTGTAGAAAGTACCATGAAAACGACACTTTTCTTGATACAGCAACCATTTTTTTTCCTGTTATTGATTTTTGGGTGGAATAAATATGGTGTCGTGCACATTCATTCTATCGATAAGGAGATCTACACACGCGCCCAGCTCTATCTGCAAGGGAAGAGGCCCTTCTAACAGAATCCTGTGGTCCAGTGCCAGCAGGATTTCAGCCAAAACCAGAACACCGAGAGAAAACAAGTTTGCATCACAATGTTTGGGAAAGACTGAATATTTTCAGGGGGTTGATAAAAGCCGAGCTCAGCTTTGCTTGGATCCATCCATGTCACTTTCTTGGCAAGGCTATCCAATTGGTTAACAATTACCTTCCTCCAGCATGTTCTCCCTGCCCCGCCCTCCCCAATCGTCTCCTAGTCTTGACGACATCTGCAATGATCTATCTGGTGGTTTGCTATCCATGTAACAATCAGGTCCAATCCTGCTGGGTTTAGAGAGGTTTGCCAAATTGATTTAGGGGCTGACACTCAGCTGGGATCACCGATACATATACCAAATATTTAAAACAAAACAAAAGAAAATGGGAGGGACTTCACTCTCAAGAGAGAAGTCACCAGATGGGGAGTGAAGTGTTGTGGCCCATCAGCGGAGCTGGCAGCAGATTCAGACAGTGAGGAGGTTGGGGAGGAACATGGGCCAGTCCTGGAGTCTGGGGAAGGCTCTGATGAGGGCTCTGTGTCCTCGGATGCAGAGAGAGGGCCAGGGCCGTCTGACAGTTATCAGCTGCCTTCAGAGTCAGACATCAGTGAAGGAAATGAACCACTGGAGCCTGTTCCCAGTGTGCGCATGCGCAGAGATGCCAGACAAAGGGAACAGCTAAAGAACAGGGGTCGACTTGGTAGTAAGGCCACAGGTGGATGGTGAATGGCCCCTCCCAGAGGAAATAAAAGAGGAGCGAAAGGGGAGGGGTGTTTGCAAGAGACAATTAGTTCATTCCTGCATTCTTGCCAAATATTGCGGCGTCTGAAAGTTATTGGCCTGGCCACTCTCCAAGCCTGAGAAAGGTCAGTAATTGTGAACTATCTTGAAAGACTGTGGGCTGGGATTTTGCTGGAGAGGAATTCGCTGTAAATTAAATAAAAGGGTTTATCGGGACGAGGACTCAGCTTCGTGGTGTCGGGGAAGCCTAGGTCAGAACATGAAGATGGTTCAAAAATGATGGGACTGAAAGTTGGGTGGAATGGGAAAATGAAGAGAGAAGAATGGAGAGGCAGTTTGGTCTCCTGCAGGGGTCCCCAACCTTGGCAATTTTAAGCCTGGCGGACTACAATTCCCAGAATTCCCCAGCCAGACTTAACTTGCCAAGGTTGGAGACCTGTGTTCTAGCGTAGGAGTCCCCGACCCTCAAGCAGCAGCCCACTACTGGGCTTTGAAATGTTTGGAAACAGGGCGTATGCATCCCCAATTGCACGAGCAACAGGCAAGCTTGTGAGTTTGTGTGTGCGTGTGTGTGTGTGTACATGTGTGCTCCATTTGTGTGAGCGGCAGGTGCCCATGCCCGTTGCTTGTGCAAATGGAGTTGTGTGCCCATGCGTATGCTTGCCGGGTAATCAGGCAGAACCATTCCCTCTCCCCTCTCCCTGGCTGGCCCGCAAAGCCAGTAAGGTTGGGGGATTCTGATCTAGTGCTTAAAGTGCTGGCCTAGGAACCAGGAGATTGTGAGTTTCACTCCCACCATGGGCACAGAACCTGGCCGGACAATTGCCAGGAGACATTGAGTTCTCCTTAGGCATGAAAACTGGCTAGCTGGGCCAATCGCCAAGAGACTGTTCTGACCGAGGCTTCCCAAGAGCATGAAGCAAACTCCTGGTCCCAACAAAAACCCCTTTTATTAATTGACTGTGAATTCTGCTCATCCAGCAAAGTCTTTCAAGGGAGGATTTACAGTCACAGACCTTATCTGGCTTGGAGAGCTGACATATCTGCAAAAGTTGGCAAGTCTCAGAGAGTCACAAACAAATTAAGCGAACTAATTGTCTCCTGCAAACTCCACTCTCCTTTCGCTCCTCTTTTATTCCCTCTGGGAGTGGCCATTCATCGTCCACCTGTGGCCTTACTACCATGTCGACCTTGTTCTTTAGCTGTTCCCTTCATCTGGTAACTCTGCGCAAGCACACACTGGGAACAGGCACCAGCTGTTCATCTGCCTCACTGATGTCTGACTCCGAAGGCAGCTGATAACTGGCATATGGCTCTGGCCCCCTCTCTGCCTCTGACGCAAAGCCCTCATCAGAGCCTTCCCCAGACTCCAGGACTGGCCCATGTTCCTCCCCAACCTCCTCACTGACCGAATCTGCTGCCAGATCCACTGGCTGCTGACAGGCCACAACAGGGACTGTGAGTTCCAGTCCCACCTCAGGCATGGAAATTGGCTGGGCAACTTTCACTAATCGCCAGGAGACATTCAGTTCTTCTTAGGCACGAACCCTGGCTCTGTGACTTTGGGCCAATCACCAGGAGACTGTGAGTTCTAGTCCACGTTAGGCGTGAAAGCCAGCTGGTTGACTCTGAGTCAGTTCTCCTCACTCAGTCCAACTCACTTCACAGGGTTTTTGATGAGAAACCAGGAGTAGAAAATGATATCAGATGTATTCTTTGCCTTGAGTTATTCACAAACAATAATAGGTAAAGGTTCCCCTTGCACATATATGCTAGTCGCTCCCGACTCTAAGGGGTGGTGCTCATCTCCATTTCAAAACCAAAGAGCCAGCGCTGTCCGAAGACCTCTCCGTGGTCATGTGGCCACGACTAAATGCTGAAGTCATACAGAACACTGTTACCTTCCCACCAGAGATGGTTCCTATATTTTTTACTTGCATTTTTTATGTTCCTTCGAACTGCTAGGTTGGCAGAAGCTGGGACAAGTAACGGGAGTTCACTCCGTTATGCAGTGCTAAGGATTCGAACCGTCGATCTTTTCTGATCGACAAGCTCAGTGTCTTAGCCACTGAGCCACCACGTCTCCTATGAACAATAATAAAGGCAGGCTAAAAATCAAATAAACAAATGCATAATAATTCTTGTACATAGGCCAACTTTACCGAAAACCCCACTGCAGGGAAGACTCAATGGGTGATGTTCCAATTCTCATTATATTTGTGGGGCTCTCCCACAAATATAATGAGGCTCCCAGTATTTTTATATGCCAGAGGAATTTTTTTTATATAATTTTTATTTTATCAATTTCATATATACATTCACAATTATATGATTTCATAACTGTTATTAATAATATGTATTTATAACAATGTTTCCCTACAGTTGACAATATACTTGAAGATTGCTTTCTTAACATCCCATAGATCCATCTTATCTTACAACGGTCCTACTTCTTCTTCCCTCCCTCCCTCTTTCCTTCCCTCATTTCTTCTCTCCTACTCCCCTTCCTTCCCTCCTTCCTTCCCTCCCTCCTTCCCCTTCCCTCCTTCTCTCCTCCCCTCCTTCCTTCCCTCCTTCCTTCCTTCCTTCCCTCCTTTCTTTTCTCCTTCTCTCCTTCCTTTCCCCCTTCCTTTCCTCCTTCCTTCCCCCCTTCCTTCTACATTCCCGCCTTCCTTCCCTCCTTTCTTCTCTCCTTCTCTCCTTCTTTCCCTCCTTCCTTCCCTCCTTTCTTCTCTCCTTCTCTCCTTCCTTCCCTCCTTCCTTCCCTCCTTGCTTCCCTCCCTCCTTCCCTCCCTCCTTCCTACCCCCCTTTCTTCTCTTTCTTCTCTCCTTCTTTATCTATATATCCAGTGCTGCTGGATTGGAGCAGTAAGCAAACAGGCCCATAAATAAATAAATTGGCATTCAATCCTATATTTCACCCATCTCTACTGACAAGAGCATAATTTGATGCACAGGGCATGATCTGCTGTTTGTGCTGAATTAAGAGGTGTATGCATTTGTACATATTTGGCTTGCCCCACCCCAGCATGCTTTCAGTTGTTAGACTCACCCCTCCTTGCTAGGTTTCACATCATTCCAAAATGTAAAGCTCACAGATAAAATCAGTATTCATTTCATGCCAGCTTTTGCTAACCTACGGTTTGTAGGTTGTGTTGTGGCCCAACATGGAAGTTGGTGGCAGATTCAGACAGTGAGGAGGTTGCCGGGGGGGGGGGGGGGAACATGGGCCACTCCTGGAGTCTGGGGAAGGCTCTGATGAGGGCTCTGTGTTGGAGGCAGAGAGGGGCCCAGAGCCATATGCCAGTTATCAGCTGCCTTCGGAGTCAGACATCAGTGAGGCAGATGAACAGCTGGAGCCTGTTCCCAGTGTGTACATGCACAGAGTTGCCAGATGAAGGGAACAGCTAAAGAACGGGTTGACTTGGGAGTAAGGCCACAGGTGGACGATGAATGGCCCTTCCCAGAGGAAATAAAAGAGGAGTGGAGTTTGCAGGAGACAATTAATTCACTTAATTTGTTTGTGACTCTCCGAGAATCCTTGACAAGTATTCCAGGTATCGGCCTGTCAGCTCTCCAAGCCAGATAAGGTCTGTGACTGTAAATCCTCCCTTGAAAGACTTTGCTGGATGTGAATGAGCAGAATTTACAGTTAATTAATAAAAGGTGTTTTTGTTGGGATCAGGAGTTTGCTTTATGCTCTTAGGAAGCCTCGGTCAGAACAGGCTGCATCTGTTTCCCCAGTGAAATGTCTGGGTTGGTACAAGAACCAAAAAGGACAGGAATAGACTTCAAGGGATAGATTGGACTGAAGAAAAAACCAATCCTGTTTTGATCACCACAATGTTCTAGTAGAATCTAGAAAGAGTGCAGAGAAGAGCAACCATGATGATTAGGGGGCTGGAGGCTAAAACATATGACGAACTGTTGCAAGAACTGGGCAAGGCTAGTCTAGTGAAGAGAAGGACTACATCAGGGGTGTCAAACCCATGGGCCGTGGGCCAGATGCCTCATGTGCTGGCCCTGGCCCTGCCTGGTTTAGCGAAGGAGGGGAAAGTCCTGATATGTCACAGGGTGCCGTCATGATGATGCAAGTTTGATACCCCTGGATTACATGATAGCAGTGGTCCAATATCTCAGGGGTTGCCACAAAGAAGAGGGAGTCAAGCTGTTCTCCGAGGTTCACTGACAAAACCGCGCTCGACTAAACCACATCGCTGACGTCATCAACAGGGCGACAACAGCGCGTAGATAGCAGCACGCTGTAAACCCTAAACCTAAAATTAACCCCTAAACCTAAACCTAACCCCCCTAAACCTAATCCTAAACCTAACCCTAAACCTAACTCTTAACCTAACCCTAAACCTAACCCTAAACCTAACCCTTAACCTAACCCTAAACCTAACCCTAAACCTAACCCTAAACCTAATCCTAACCCTTAACCTAACCCTAAAGCTAACCCTAACCCTTAACCTAACCCTAAAGCTAACCCTAAACCTTAACCTAACCCTAAAGCTAACCCTAAAGCTAACCCTAACCCTAACCCTTACCTTAAGTTGAATCGGCTTGCTTTCAAAGCGCTATTTAAAGCGCCCTTCTTTCTCCGTGCTGGCTGTTGTCGCCCTGTTGATGACGTCAGCGACGCGGTTTAGTCGGGCGTGGTTTAGTCAAGCGTGGTTTTGACGGGTCACGGTTCTCCAAAGCATCTGAAGGCAGAACAAGAAGCAATGGATGGAAAGAAGAGAATCAACCTAGAACTAAGGAGAAATTTCCTAAGTTAGAACAATTAGTCAGTGGAACAACTTGCCTCCAGAAGTTCTGAATGCCCCAAGGCTGTAGGTTTTTAAGAAGATGTTGGATAACCGTTTGTCTGGAGTGGTGTAGGGTTTCCTGCCTAAGCAGGGGTTGGACTAGAAGACCTCCAAGGTCCCTTCCAACTCAGTTATTCCAAATACTTCTACATGCCCTGTGGAGATAAATCCCTTGTGTGTCTAATCCCGCTTGGCCAATAAAATATTCTCTTTGGACTTTGCCTAAATATGTGCATTTTAACCTATTGTTGAGCCAAGAATTACTTCAAAATTTATACTACCAGACAGGATAAATTACCTGCCCCTTCATGCTATGATAGATTTCTGCGAGATCATTTTGCTTGAACAGCAATGGCTAATGGATTTTCTCTGGAATTCCACTGTAGAAATAAGTGGAAAACTTTGGCAGCTATGCCCACCTGCACCAGGATCGTACACTTCGCCTATTTTGTCTTCCCTCCTCCTCCTCTGGCTGAGCATTGCTAGAAGAAGAGAGAGTCGTTTTCTTTAAAATATCCCCGAGTTTTAAGGCGCAGAGATTTAGGGATGAGAGCAGTTCGCCCCGTGATTTACTAGCAAAATATTGAAAAGAAGAAAAGCAAGCTAAAAAGCAAGATTCGTATACTTTATTCCAGGCACTACCGAGTTGACATGTCAGATAATAAGAGCTCCTCTCGAAGCTTTAAGAGTGCATTAAACAAATATAGTGGTGGATATTTATAGACTTTTAAGAACTGCTGATTAATAAAGAGACATTTATAGCTTTCCAAACTGTTAGACTTCTGTAATGTAAATACTCCAAGCAATAATAACAGGGCTGGGGTGCTGAGCTGTTCTTTGATGTCTCAAGGACCAGGTCATCTTAGCTTCCAGTTAGAATACATAAATTCTCTCTCTCTCCCTCTCTCCCTCCCTCCCTCTGTTTCATTCCCCCTCTCTTATTCCCTCTTTCTCATTGCCTCTCTCTTATTCTCTCACACTTATTCTCTCTCTTATTCTCTCTCTCTCATTCTCTCTCTCTTGTACTCTCTCATTCTCTTTCTCATTCTCTCTCATTCTCTCATTCCCATTCTCTCTCATTCGCTCTCATTCACTCTCTCTTATTTTCTCATTCTCTCTTATTCTCATTCTCTCCATTATTCTCTCTCTTTTCTCTTCCTCATTCCCCCTTCTCTCTCTCCTCTCATTTCCTCTCCCTCCTTTCTTGCCTTTTCCTCTCCCTCCCTTCTTCCTTTCCTTCTTCCCCTCCCTCTCTCTCCTTCCTTCCCTCTCCCTCCTGCCTTCCCTTCTTCTCCCCCTCTCTCTCCTTCCTTCCCTCTCCCTCCTTCCTTGCCTTTTCCTCTCCCTCCTTCCCTCCCTCTTCCTGTCCCTCTCTCCCTCCCCTTCTTCCTCTCCCTCCTTCCTTCCCTCCTTCCTCTCTCTCCTTCCTTCCCTCTTCCTCCTTCACTGCCTCTCCCACTCTCTACTTCCTTTTTCTCTCTCTCCTTCCTTGCCTCTCCCTCTCTCTACTTCCTTTCCTCTCCCTCCTTCCTTGCCTTTTCCTCTCCCTCCTTCCATACCTCTTCCTGTCCCTCTCTCCCTCCCCTTCCTCCTCTCCCTCCTTCCTTCCCTCCTTCCTCTCTCTCCTTCCTTCCCTCTTCCTCCTTCATTGCCTCTCCCTCTCTCTACTTCCTTTTTCTCTCTCTCCTTCCTTGCCTCTCCCTCTCTCTATTTCCTTCCCTCTCCCTCCGTCCTTCCCTCTCCCTGCCCCTCCTCCTTGCCTCCTTCCCTCCCTCCTCCCCAACCCTCTCTCTTCTATAGCCCTGATGTTTGTTGTCCAGATTAATGGCTTATACAGTGTGGAGTATGGCAGGGCATCTCACATTGTTTTATGGCCTCTCCTTCAGGGGTTTGCAAGCCATTCAGGGGGAAGTTGCTGCATGTTTTTTAATGCCGATCAGACTTGCACAGAGAAAGCCGGAGTGTTGTCCTAACCGGTTCTCCCTTGGCCTAGAGGCAGTCTTGTGTAGCCAAAAGCACGGAGCAGGTTTTGAGAGGTGATTAACTTGCGAATCTGGTCCTCTGTCAAAACTAAGAGTCAATCACAGCAGGATAAGGAACTGCAGGCAGTTCCACCCCATCATTCTGCACTAGTGAGGCCATATTGGGAATATTGCATCTAGTTCTTGTCACTATGACACAGAAAAGATGCTGAGGTTTCAGAAAGTGTGCAGAGAAGAGC